>NC_062213.1:98410468-98697968 GCF_902686445.1 Sciurus carolinensis
CTGACTCCAATCATCTCCTTCCCTCTTGAAAGACATCACGAACGTGTGCCCCAGAAATGATAAATTATCTTGGGTCAGCTTCGCCACTCCTTCGGGCTACCGTAGGAAGAATGGAACATCGCCTTCCCTTCTTCCGGTGTTTTTAGGGTTGGTCTTCGTATTTCCGGAGGTGCGCTTCCCCAAATGCACCACGCGTCCCCGAAAGCCCGCCTCCAACGTTCTGAGAGGACTGCATTTCCTATGGTGCCCTGCGACCCCGCAGACGCGGAGCCTCTTGGGAAATGAAGTCTTTTTTTTCAAAGCGCTTGCCGCTCAGCTGGGTCCAGGCCCTGCATCTTGACGGATTCCAGGCGTTGGGAGGGACAAGAACCTCCTAAATGTGGAGCCCAAGTTTGAGAGTGTAACCTGCCTGATGTGGAGCGAGGCTTTGAGGGTCTCAGAGTGGAATGTGTACTACAAACTCTCGTAATCCTCACGCGCTTCGTCTGTGGCCACAGCCTACCTAGGGTGGGCCTGATTTGTTCCTGACCCTAACAGATGAACCCCAGGACGGGGCGGAGCCGGAATGTGGGGGCGCCGGGAGGTCTGCCTGTTGGACTTGCAGACAAACTGAGGAAAGTGTGCTGAAGCGGGGGTCTAGAGTTCAAAGGTCATAGGTCACTGTAGCGAGTTGTAAGGGGCTGAAAGCCAGAGGGGTGTTAAGGAGAGACTCAGTGACTGAATACTCAGGGGACGGATTGGTGGGTAAGGGAGTCGGAGGGAGGAGAAGCGGGGAGGGGAGGGAGGCGGGCATAGTGCCGGGAGAAGCGGGGAGACTTAGGAAAGAAGGGGAAAAGAATTCCTTGAATATTCATTTCCTGAATGACTGGGCTGACACTGCCGGTCACTTAACCGGGCCTCACTCATTTGCAACCCCAGCTGTCAGGGTGAGGAGATGGCTTCTCCCTCTAGACAGCCCCCCTTGGGAGGGTCAGGGCTGCTTCAAGGGAGCCGGGCTCGTTCTTACGGAAGCCTGGTACAATCAGCCTGCTCCCCGGTGAGGGAAAGACGCCTGGAGCATCTGTTGAAACCTGGAGACACCTTGGCTGGATTAGCACTCAAATACGGAGTGACGGTGAGTCTTCCAGAACAAAAGTGTGAATAACCCTTTAGGAGAGATATAACCCTCAGGAGAATGTAATGTCCCTTCCAGGCAGTCTCCCCTGCCATTTTCCTAATTGTGTTGTAGTCTGTTCTACCTTTATCTTTTTGTTTTCCCACTCAGTGTTGCACTGTCTGGTTGGGACAGATTCTGTCCCATTATGCCAATGAAGAGAAGCATTTCCAATTTATTATGCCAGACACCATGCTAGGGGCATCATGTACATTAACCTGTTTGAGCCTCACATTTCTATCAAGTATAGGCCTATTTGTGGGTTTTTTTTTTTTTTTTTTTTTGGCAGACAGAGAAACTTGAGACAACTGGGCTAACCAATTTGATCAAGGTCAAATAACTGAACGTCAGAGTTGTAATTCAAACAAGTCTATCTGACTCTAAAGACCATATTATTAACCACATAGAAAAATTTTAATTGAGTGATCAAACATTTACAGCAAATAATGAAGAGATGGTTTTTAGCTCTCTGTGCATAAAATATTTATCTCTTCTAATTCTCGTTTCTTCCTCAGTGCTCTGCTTTTTTTCTAATAAGGTGCAAAACGGGTACTCTCTATATCAAGTATTTCAGGTCATGCTTACAGGAAATTTGATATATGTAAAAATATATTGTGTTAAGCTGGATGTGGTGGTGTGCGCCTATAATCCCACTGACTGTACTTGGGAGGTTGAGGCAAGAAGATCACAAGTTCAAGGCCAACCTCAGCAACTTAGTGAGACCCCATTTCAAAATAAAAAAATAAAAAGGACTGAGGATGTACCTTAGTGGTAGGTGCCCTGGATTCATCCCCAGTACCATAAAAAGAGACAAAAAAAAACAAAAAAAACAAAAACCAAAAAAAAACTATATATGTGAAACATATAATTGTATTTGTAATATATTTATAACATTAAAGTTGATGAGATTCCCCCCCCATATCCTATTCCATATCATATAGACAATGTTGAATTTAGACAACATTTTTATACTTTGTCCATTTATTTATTATTTTTCTTGTTGGTACTGGGGATTTAACCCAGGGGCATTTTACCACTGAATCACATCCCCAGCTTTTTTTTGGTGGGGGCAGTTATTAGGGATTGAACTCAGGGGTACTCCACCACTGAGCCACATCGCCAGCCCTGTTTTGTATTTTTATTTAGAGATAGGGTCTCACTGAGTTGCGTAGGGCCTCCCTGTTGCTAAGACTGGCTTTGAACTCTCAATCCTCCTGCCCCAGCCTCCTAAGCCACTGGGATTACAGGTGTGCACCACCATGCCCAACTCCCCAGTCTTTTTTATTTTTTATTTTGAGACAGGGTCTCACTAAGTTGCTGAGGGCCTCTCTAAGTGGAATTATAGGTGTACACCACCACACCCAGCTTGCTTTGTACATTTAAAGCACTATGATAACACTTTTTGGAGACAGAAACATAAATGTATGGTTGCTGTGCTCATGTAATTTACAGTCCAGTGAGAAATGGACAGAGATACAAATAATGATTATAGGTGACCTAATGTGGTGAGTTTGTGGTAGTATTTACAAGTAGTGGGAAAACAGAAAAGATTAATTTTTTTTTTTTTTTTTTTTTTTTTGTGGTGCTGGGGATCGAACCCAGGACCTTGTGCTTGCAAGGCAAGCACTCTACCTACTGAGCTATCTCCCCAGCCCGAAAAGATTAATTTTTACTTGGAAGCAGGCAAGGATAGCCATCAGTGCAGTGTTTTATTTTGTTTTGTGTTTTGAGTACCAGGGATTGAACTCAGGGGCACTCAACCACTGCCACATCCCCAGACCTATTTTGTATTTTATTTAGAGACAGGTGTCACTGAGTTACTTAGGGCCTCACTGTTGCTGAGGCTGGCTTTGAACTCACCATCCTGCCTCAGCCTCCTGAGCCACTGGAATTATAGGCGTGTACCACCTTGCCTGGCTCAGTGCAGGTTTTAAGGGTGCCATTACATTGAGCTTTGAAAGACTTCCTCTATGATCCCTTCCAACAAACCTATTTAATATAGTTATTTGTATCTTTGTCTTTCCATAGCCTATATCCTATAGAGTACAAACTCTTTCTTTTCAACTTCGTATGTCTAAAGTCTGGCATAGTCCCGGATACATAGAAGCTTAAAAGATGTTTTTTGAATGAAGGAATGAAATTGAGGCTAAGATATTACATGTGGAGATTGGGAGCGTTAGAGAGGGAACATTTCAAGTACAGGGGGTGACCTAATAAGCACAGGAAGTAAGTATGAAATTATAGGGCATTGTTTACATGTACAGATATGTAACAAAAATTCATTATGTACAACTATAATGCATCAGTTAAAAAAGAGAAAAGAAGAAAGTATAGGGCAGCTTCTTGGTCTCAACAAAGGCTTATAAGGTATGTTAAGGAAATTGGGGGCCAAGGAATGTAACTAACTGGTAGAACATCTGCACCTGCAAGGCTCTGAGTTCAATCTCTAGTGTCAACAAAAACAAAAACAAAAACTCAGTAGATAAAAAGTGATTTCCTGAGTAGTCCAGTTAGTTCCCACTCCCCTTTTTTAGTGGTAGGAATCAACCCAGGACCTTTCACATAGATAAGCATTCTACTACTGAGCTACACCCCAGCCTTGAGCCTTATTTTTTTTGTTTGTTTGTTTCAGTACTAAGGATAGAACCCAGGGGTGCTTAACCACTGAATCGCATTCCCAGCCCTTTTTTTTTTTTTTTGAGTTAGGGCCTCACTAAATTGCTGAGACTGGCCTCAATTTGCAATCCTCCTGCCTCAGCCTCTGGAGTAGCTGGGATTACAGACATGTAGTACCACATCCAGCCTCAGTTTGACGGTTTCTTATATCCCTGGAAAAGATCTGTAGTCTAATGAAGAATTTTAGGTTCTGGTTCTATTCTGCTTACTAACTGTGTCATTTCTTGTTTGGAGCCTCAATTTTCCCACCATTTGTAAAATGAGGAAAGTGTATTAAATAATGATATTTACTTAAGTTATTCCCTACTTATCAATTAAAGAACACTTAGCATGTGCCAGACTTTATACATATATTATCTAATATTATCTTCATAAGACTATGAAGTAAGTATAACATTCCTATTCACTTATTTATTGTGATACTGGAAATCATACCCAGGGCCTCAAGCATGATAGATACTCACTCTACTACTGAGCTACCTCCCCAGCCCCTATTCCCATTTAAAGATGAGAAGCTAGGTATGGTGGCACATACCTATAATCCCTGTCAGTTTGAGGCAGGAGGAGTGAAAGTTTGAGACCAGCCTGGACAAAATAATGACCCTGTCTCAAAATTAAAAAGGCTGGGGGTGTAGTTCAGTGCCTTCCTAGTATGTGTGAGGTCCTGGATTCAATCCCTAGTACCACAGAATAAATAAATATATACTTACACAAATGAATGAAAACTAAGACTTAGGAAGACTATATAGACAGTATAATTGGTAGAATTAGGATTCACATCAGGTCATCTCATTTTTTTTAAAAATATTTTTGTAGTTGTCAATGGACCTTTATTTAATTTACTTATATGTAGTGCTGAGAATTGAACCCAGTGCCTCATGCATGCTAGGCAAGCACTCTTCCACTGAGCAAAAACTCCAACCTCAGGTCTTCTCATTTTAAAATCCTCAGTTTTAATCTGGGTGATTGTAGTGTATGCCTGTAATCCCAGCAACTCAGGAGACTGAGGCAGGAGGATGGCATGTTCAAAGCCAGCCTCAGCAATTTAGTGAGACTCTGTCTCAAAATAAAAAATAAAAAGCGCTGGGAATGTGGTTCAGCTGGTAAGGGTAAGCATCCCTGGGTTCAATTCCTGGTACCAAAATAAATAAATAAGTAAAATCTTCACTTTTGTCAGGTATGATGCATACCTATAATCCCAGCTACTTGGGAGACTGAGGCAGGATCGCAAGTTCAAGGCCAACTCTAAGCAATTTATCTACTTAGGACTGGGGATGTAGCTCAGTGGTAAACGGTTCAATGTAAAAAAATAAAAGTTTATATATGTAATTATATATATATACATACATATATATATACATACATACATTTATATATATGTGCGTATGTATATATATGTGTGTGTATATATATATATATATATATATATACACACACATATATATATATTCAACTTAGTGAGACCCTGTCTTAAAATAAAAAATAAAAAGATAAAAAGGGCGGTATGTAGCTCAATGTAAAGCACCTCTGGATTTAACCCCCAGTACCAAAAGGACAAAAGAAAAAGAAAAAGAAAGAAAGAAATATGATTTTCCAAACTGGTGCCAATATAAGATGAAGTTTTAGTAAAACTGACACTGTGACTTCTGATAATACTAATATACTATAACTTCAGTTACTATATTTTATTACCTAGTTTATTCATAAAGAATAAATAAACCCCTGCTTGGTGCCAAGCTTTGTGGGATGCTGAGGAACACCTTGGAGATACAGAGACATCAAATCACCATCCCTGCCCTTGAAAGACTCACAGGTGGGTTGGAGATATGGCTCAATTGTAGAGCACTTACCTAGCATGCACAAGGCCCTGAGATTCAATCCCCAGCACTGCATTTAAAAAAAAAAAAAAAAAAAAGACTCAGGGTTTGAGTAAGACATTCATAGAAGTAACTAACAATATGGTAAGATAACTTGTTTGTGTTTTTTTATCTTTTTCAATACAGGTGGTTGAATCCAGGGTCTCTCACTCACATGCTATGTAAGCACTCTACCACTGACCTACTTCCCAGCCATTTATTTATTTATTTACTTACTTAATTATCTGTTTGGTACTGGGAATTGAGCAAGGGAACTTTATCAGTAAGCAGCGTAACCAGCCCTTTTTATTTTGAGATAGGGTCCCCCTCAGTTGCCCAGGCTGGCCTCGAACTTGCTATTCTCCTGCCTCACCTTCCTTAGTTGCTGGGATTACAGTGATGCACCACTACATCCAGCTTGTTTTTTGTTTTTTGCAGTTCAGTGGATCAGACTTAGAGACTTGCACATGATAGGCAAGTCCTCACCTCATAAGACAATTATTATTACATAAATTACAGCTCTGAAGAAGATTACACAAAAGGAGTGTTGATGAGTAAAAATTCTCCAAGCAGAGAAGGGGATGGGGTGGGGTGGCATCTTTGGCAGAAGGAATAAACATACAAAGTGTGAAAGATCGTGGAATCTTCAAAGAAAAATGAAAAGTTCAAGATAGCAAAGTTTGTATAGATGACAAAAGAGAGACAAGGCTAGACATTTCCTTTGGGAATTAGACTGAGAAAGCCCTGAATGTTAATTTAGATTTTTTTTTTTTTTTTTTTTTAGCCAGTGAGGATCCATAGGAGGTTTTTTTGTTTTGTTTTGTTTTGTTTTTTGGGTGCTGGGGATCGAACCCAGGGCCTTGTGCTTACAAGGCAAGCACTCTACCGACTGAGCTATCTCCCCAGCCCCACCATAGGAGTTTTAAAGCAGGCTAGTGAGTTAATCAGATTATTTCTCTGTATGTGAAGAGGGAGATGAGTAGAAGTGAAAGAGGAAGAGCAACTGAACTGTTGGAATAACTCAGATGAGAAATATTAAGAGTCTATTCTAGTGTAATGGCAGACATGAAGATGAGGCCAGATGAGGAATCTCAATCTCTCTCTCTCTCCCCCCCCCTCCTCCCCCTCCCCCCCTCTCTCCCTCTCTCCCTCTCTCCCTGATGGAGGATTGAACCCAGATCCTTGCACATGCTAGGCAAGCACTCTACCTTTGAGCTACATCCCCAGCCCTTCCAGCCCAGATTTTTAAAGCACTTCTGTTCTCCAGTTTGGTATGGGTGATAAAAAAAGTACATGAAAAGGATGACATTAAACTGGGCATTGTGGCATATGCTTGTAATCCCCTGCTACTCTGGAGATTGAGACAGGAGGATTGCAAATTCAAGGTCAACCTGGTCCACTTAGTGAGAAATCCTATTTCAAAAAACAAATTTGAAGATATAGCTTAATGGTAGAGTATTTGCCTAGCACGTGCAAGACCCTGGGCTCAATACCACCAAAAAAAAAAAAAAAAAAAAAAAAAAAAAAAAAAAAATCAAGCCAGTCATGGTCACACATGCCTGTAATCTCAGTGACTCGGAAGGCTGAAGCAGCAGGACCTCAAGTTCAAAGACAACCTCAGCACTCAGCAGCTTAGTGAGGCCCTAAGCAATTTAGTGAGACCTTGTCTCTAAATAAAATATATTTTAAAAGGGCTGGAGATGTGACTCAGTGTTAAGCACCCCTGGGTTTAATCCCTGGTACCCCCCAAAAAAAAACAAAAACTAAAAAATAGGGATGTAACTTGGTAGTAGAGCACCTCTGGGTTCAATTCCCAATGCTGGGGGTCGGGGGAGGAAAGATGAATGTCTAAGCAGGCGCTTTACCACTGAGCTACATCCCCAACCTGATTTTGCAAGACCAGGTAGATAGATGGTGATGGCAGTCACTATGTTCAGTGATGAATAAACAGGTACAAAATAAATACTTGATGAAAGAAATTATTAATATTATAATGTGAAAAACATTCCCTGGCATAGTGAAAAGGCCAAGATTCGAGTTCTACCCCTGTTTTTAATTTGCTAGAATTTTTTTTTTCTTTTTGCCATACTGGGAATTAACCCAGGACTTCACACATTCTACTACTGAGCTATGTCCCCAGCCCTTTTCGTCTTATTTTGAGACAGTCTCACTAAGTTGCCCACGCTGGCCTCAAACATGTGATTCTCCTACCTCAGCCTCAAGAGTGGATAGTACTGCAGGCATGCACCACCATGCCTGGTTTATAAAAACTTTCTGCCTCAATAATTTAAAAAAATGTAAAGGAGACCTAAGACTACAGAGTATGAAAACTACTTATGTATAAAATAGGAATGTCAGCCCTATGTATTTTAACTTGGTTGTTATGAAGTTAGATAAGATTGTACAATTACTTTAAAAGGCTCTAGATACTGTTTAAGATTGATCATTGTTACTGTTATTTTTTTTATTTTTGGTGGTGTTGGGGATCGAACTCAGGGACTTGTGCTTGCAGCGCAAGCACTCTATCAACTGAGCTATCTCCCCAGCCCTGTTACTGTTATTAATCTTGATAACTTTTTTTTAAAAAAGATGGAACAGATTAAGCGTGCAAACCGCCTTTATACTAATGACTCCATCTTCCTGAAGAAAACTCTCTACATCCCCATCCTGAGAGAGCCCAGAGACCTGTTCAGTAGTTTGGATTCTGAGGAAGAGAATGATGGAGAAGAAGAGGTAGACCCAAGTAAGGATGAAGTTCGGCCACATACAGCTGAGAGGAAGAAACAAGAGATAGAATCAGGATGTGCCAATGGTGACGTTCTCCCCAAACCTAGCCAGGAACATCCCACTCCCATCCATGACCTCTCTGCCTCTGATTTCCTTAAGAAGCTTGATTCACAGATCAGCCTGTCAAAGAAGGCTGCTGCCCAAAAACTGAGAAAAGGGGAAAGCAGGTGAGTCTTAAGTAGTCCCTTGTAAGTCCCTCCATAGATTCTTGCATCTTACCTAACATAAACACAAATGCCAGCAGAAATGAGGTGATACCTTTTCCTTGATGACCCTGAGATAGTGAGCAGAGCCAATGGCTGCTGCATGGGTTGAGGTGGTTGGAAATTGGGTTCCATGTTATCATTGGGGTAAAACAATTGACTGTTCTTCTTGTTCTGATAATTCACAAAGGAGCATTAGGGTTAGGATTTTTCCAGAAGCTATTGAGATTACATCTTAGAACAACCAGTTCAGGAATCAAGAGAGGAAGACAGTTTCCTCTGTACCTCTTGTCCCATTCTCAGGTTCTTCCCTTCATCTATCACTCTTTCCCTGCTTTCCTTACCTGCAGGGTACCTGGGGAAGATGCAGGTCTCCATCAGAACTCCCCTCGGATGCAGCAACGAGCAGTCCTAGGTCCTGTGCCGCTGACCCGGACCTCTCGGACCCAGACGCTGCGGGACCAGGAGGATGAAATCTTCAAACTCTGATGTTCCCAGAACTGAGAGGAGCATGATGTTGAAGAAGCATCGTGAGGGGGAGAGGAGCCTGAGGTGAGGCTCAAGGACATGGCTTCCCAGCCTGACTCCCTCAACTCCAGCTGTCTTCTCCAGCCTCCTTATATACAAGAATTCCTTGGCCTGGGGCATTTTTCTGGCAAGAGTAGGAGATGGGGCCTAGACCCCTCCCCAGTTTTAGGGCTGAATCTAGAGTTTTTCCTTTAGATTCAGAAGGTTCTTTTTATATCCCTGCTACCTTTCCTATCCCTTTCACCACTCTCTGGCCTTAGAGCAGAGAAACAGAGACTTCCCTTCAACTTCTTCCCCATCTCCAACTGTGTTACCTAATTTATTTGGTGCTATATTGAAGTAATATTTATTTGCTGTATCTAACTCTTTCCCACTGTTAGCTGAAAAGTGGGATTTCTAGAGCACTGGGGTGAGGGGAACCCAGAAACACTGAGCTGGTCCCTCAGCTTCCCTACCTTCTTACCCAAGCATGTTATCAAGGACAGGGGAATCATGATCTAGTACCATCATGGAAGATGGTGGACTGTGCCAAGTCTTTTCCCTAGTCTCAAGGGGAAGGATTTGGGTTCAGTCTGACTAACCAGTTCCCTATAAACTCTAAGAAAAAGCAACAATGTCGGAACCTGAATTCTCCATTCTTCCAGTTCACCCTTCTAACCTGTCTCTGCTCAGCCTGCAGTGGGGCTAAGGGATGGAACACACATTGCCTTGGGATGTGAGAAGGACAGTTGTGGGAGTCTCTTTGTTACACCCCCTCCCCACTAAAGCCTGTCTGTGTATGCCTTGCTCCTTACTGCATATTTATTTGCAATTCGTAGCACTGGTCTGCAGTACAGTTTGTTGTTTGTTTCTTAAACAGAAAAAATAGGCAAGGGAACCTCAATAATACTGGAAATATGCCTCAGTCTCATGTTTGGAAATGGTGAGAGGTGAGACAAGTGGTGTTTATATACCTCCTTTCCTCTGTGATGATCCTAAGGTATAAGAAACTGGAGAGATTAAACACTGAGCCCTGTGCATGTTTTAGTAGTTTTATTTGCCTGTGAGAATCTCCCTTACCCTAGTCCCTTTTTCCTGCACTCTAAAACAGAGGCTTGATATCTGTGCAAGCTCCACCTAGAGCTAGGAGTCTATAATGTCTCCAAGGGCCACCTTAATTCCCTCCTCTCTCTAGTGACCCAAGAGGAATTATATGGGCAGTGCCCCCTTCCCTTGATTCATGGGGGAAGGGGCTTCCCTGTTTCAGATGTCCCTCATGGGAGAAAGAGAGTTACAAGTTTCATTTCTCCTTTTTCGGGCTGCTTTGTTTCCTGTGCTAGGGCTGGAGCAGGAGAGTCCTTACCCCTCAGTATTGCTCCTTCTTTACCAGTAGTTCGGGGGCAGGGTGGTCTCAGAGTCTAAGGCACTCTTGAGAGAGATTGAAGCCTAAGGATTGCAACGCATTAGTGCAGATGAGCAAGGTTAGAAAATCCCTTATCTGTTGTTTTCCCAGTTGGCCAAGGTAGAGTATGCTGGGTTCAGAACTTTCAGAGCTTCCCCTCATCCAGCAGCTTCCGGAGCCCATCACAGATCTTGCCAAGGTGCTGAGTGAAGTCAGGCCCGTAGAGGGCTGTGAGCAGCCCTGGATCAGAGAAGTGATCAAACACATGGCGGATGCGGCCATGTGACTTGGGTGTGAGGTGGTGCTCCACCAGCTCCAGCAGCATGTCTCGGCACTCAGTGAGCAGACTTGCCAGTACCGCAGCCTCAAAGGTGAAGTCTACCTCCCCAAAGCTAAGCGCCGTCATGGCACCCTGCCGTAGCTTTTGACGGAAGCGGGTAGCCAGGGCCAGCTCAGTGGGGCCAAAGTTGCCATTGCGGTGCAGCACAGCCACCTTGACAGCCACTTTGATAAGGTCCTTGATAACCCGCTGGGCCTGGGGCCGGCTATGCGTGTACTCCTTGGACACACGGTAGAGCTCATCTAGTACCTCACTGCTTGTCTCATCAATGAAGAGATGAGCCACAGACCGACCTGCCATCTTACTTAGTAGTTTCTTCTCTGCTTGCAGTGCCAGACTCTTTGAGCTGAAGGACTCCATAGTGCCTGGGAACGGGTATGTGGTCAGTCACTAGAAGAGAGGCCACAGGCTTCCTTAGAAAGAGAGAAATGACTTTTCCCCTTTCTGTTGCTTCTGTAGTTTCTTTGTCCTCTTTTTTCCCCCTCAATCCTCTCTGCCTTGCTTTTGCTTTTTCCTTTTAATGCTGTATGAAATCTTGATCTCCAAAACAGCCCTGAAGAGCATTGATTATCCAGGCTGGAGGAGTGTGAGCACAACAGAAGTTAGCCTCCAAGAGTTTAAAAATCTCAGGGGAAGTAGTATGTTGCTGCCACAATGGAGAGAATGGAACTTACCTGGCAGTTTATTTTCACAGCTACCATTTTTGGATGTTAACTGTATACCTACAATCTTTGAGGTATAGATATTACTCTCCATGTTTTACAGATGAGCAAACTGAGACTTGGGTTAAATTATTTACCCAAGATCAAACACAACTGGTTTTTTGGACTCAAAAGCCCATGTGTGCTATACAGCATTTTATTTATTTATTTTGCAGCACTCGTGATTAAATCCAGGTGTGCTCTACCACTGAACTACATCCCAGCCCTTTTTATTTTATTTTGCAGAGCTGGGGATCAAACCCAGGGCTTTTATTCATGTATTCTACTACTGAGTCACATCCTCAGCCCCCCAACCCTTTTTATTTTTTGAGACAGGGTCTCACTAAGACTGGCCTTGAACTTGCGATCCTCCTGCCTTAGCCTTCCATGTCACTGGGATTACAGGCGTATGCCACTATATCCAGTTACTGTTTTGCATTTAAAGAAGTGGGAAACCCAGGGTCCCGGAAGTACTAATAAGAATACCCACCATTTACTGAAAACCTACTGTGTGCCAAGTGCTTTATATGAATTTCCTGTCTTCCCAACATATAAGGTAGGCATCTTCATTTGCAATGAGAAAACTGAAGCCAAGAGAAATTAAACAATTTGACTGAAATCACTAGCAAATAATAACAATGGACGTCAACCCAAATAATCCAAAGAGCCCTTCTTCCCCAGAATGCTGTCAGTGAGGTTGAAGAACACTGAAACAAGCACCTCAGGAAGGGCATTCTGTCCTATGGTCTATGGTCTGCTGGGTTGAACTGGAGACCCTCCTAGTGACATATCTGATGAGTACGTCCAGGGTTCTCTCCCCACGATCCTTGCCTGTGGTTCTTCTGGTTGTTTTGCTTCTTACTTCCCCCTCCCCTGCTCTGCAGGATGTGGCTGTGACCGCAGTGAGGAGCAGCCTCATCCTCTTCCCCAGATGAATATGGGAGTTTGAAGAGGCAGGAGAGGTGGGTAACTAAAGGGGTTTCTTCCCCAGCTGAATCATTCCAATGGGAACCTTCAACATTGATTTGCTCCTGTCTTACCCTAGGGCTTTCTAGATGAGGCTCCACAACCGGAAGAGAAGATTGCTCCATGTGAGCCTTCCTTCCTCCTTGGCCTTCCTGTTACCCA
Source organism: Sciurus carolinensis (assembly GCF_902686445.1). Taxonomy (NCBI): domain Eukaryota; kingdom Metazoa; phylum Chordata; class Mammalia; order Rodentia; family Sciuridae; genus Sciurus; species Sciurus carolinensis. Next base: position 98,423,222 of record NC_062213.1, read on the forward strand.
GCTCTGCACTGCCCTCATTGCCATCTCACATTTGGTTCACTGTCCTCTCACTCTCTCCTTGTTACAGCCTCCCTTTTTCTCCTGTCTGGGTTCTACCTCTGATTCTGGCCATGTTCTCCCCCTGGTCCTGAACCATCTACCTCCATGTCTTTAACATCTCCTTGTATCTTATAATCCTCTGTCACACACCCATACCCACCCTCATCCCTCAACCCTGTCCCCACCCCCACCCCTATCCTAAGCCAGGACTTTCTTTCTGAGACTGCCTTGCCCCAGGGAAAACTAAGCTTTACTGGGGACCCAACCAAGAATTCTGCAAATGTAAGCTTCACAATATAGAAAGCTAAGTCTGAAACAGCTGGGGACCCTTCTGCCCACCATCACCCTTTTGCCTACCCTTCCGTCATTTTTGACTCCTCACCTGTCATGCGCTGGTGCCAGTCTTGCCTTGGATGTTCCGGGAGAGCTGACAGAATGGAGAAGCTCCAAAGTGAGGCCCTTTGGCCTGGCCCCACCCCTCAAGCCCCGCCTACCTACTCTGTGCTCTACCTCCGGTTCATCATAACTGTCACCAAGAAGACCAGTGGCCCAACAGTAACCTAGACATAAGACAAAGGACAGAAGGAATAGCAATCTGTGATAAACAGACTTGACTCTGAATTGGGCAGAAGGGGATGCACATCCTCCACTCTCAAAATGTTTGTCGGCTTATTTCCTTGCCGTCCAGATCTTTGAGATTCTATTCTTATATTTCTGTGGTTCTAAAGAAGGTGTACAGTGTGAATTTCTGAGTTTGGCGTTAGTGGGGAAAGTTCTGAAGATTGATACTGTGAGGCAACATTATCACAAACAACTTCCAGCTCCTGACAGGTAAGGTTGGCACAGGCTGACCCAGCCCTTAGAACTGGAGGGAAGAAGGTGCTGGGATGAGGGCTGCTGAGCCATATGTGACCAGCAGGTGTCAGCACTGCACTGAACCACTAGGAACAAGCCTACAGAGCACTGTAGCCCTTGCAGGGATCCAAAAATGAGGGAAAGTTCTTAAATGAAGCAAAAACATTTACCCTAAAGAATCTTAAAACCTGACCAGGGGAACTGAAGTTAATCAAAAGTCAAACAATGCCATTAACTTTGTTTGCGGTGGGTCTTTCTGTATCAACCAGGTTGGTCTCTAACATGGGTTTAAGATGATCCTCCCACCTCAGCCTCAGTTTCTAAAGTAGTTGGGACTACAGTTGTATCACATCCAGATCATTAATTTTTATTAATTAATTTATTTATTTGTTTTTGTAGTGGGGATTGAACCCAGGGGTGCTTAACCACTTAGCCTTATCCCCAGGCCTTTTTAAAAATATTCTATTAAGAGCCAGGGTCTTGCTAAGTTTCTTAGGGCCTCACTAAATTGCTGAGGCTGAGGCTGGCTTTGAATTCAAGTTCCTCATGTCTCAACCTCCTGAGCAGCTGTGATTACAGTCCTATGTAACTGTGCCCAGCAAATGCAGGACCTTACACCTACATGCTGGGCAAGCACTCTACCATTGAGCTATACCACCAGCCCTGCCATTAGCTTTAATAGCAGTTTAGAGGTTTAAAGAATTAAAGAGGATGGGGCTGGGGATATAGCTCAGTTGGTAGAGTGCTTGCCTTGCAAGTACAAGGCCCTGGGTTCAAATCCCCAGCACCACAAAAAAAAAAAAAAAAGAATTAAAGAGGATTAGATTAATTATGATAGGACAGAAGAGTCTGACTTGCAAGGATAGATTAAACTATTTAGTATCCAGAGATGAGGAAGAAATACTTCCCAGATGGTAGAGCAACATAAGCACGCACAGGGCATTCTCAGGAGTGGTGATCTATATGTATGGAACATACATATAGTTTTTTGCTTTCATTTTTTTGATACTGAGGATTGAACCCAAGGTACTTAACCACTGAGCCACATCCCTAGCCCTTCCCCCTTTTTTTAAATTTTGAGACAAGGCCTCACTAAGTTGCTGAGGCTGATCTTGAGCTTGCAATCCTCCTGCCTTAGCTTCCCAAGTTGCTGCAATTATATGTGCGTGCCACTGTGCCCCATTTTTTTGTTCTGTTTTTTGTATTAGAGTGTTATAGTTATACATAGTGTTTGAGTTCATTTTGACAAAATTATGCGTACAAGGAATTTGATTTTAATCCTCAATCCCCCTCTTTTGTTTCCTTCCTCCTTCCCCGTTTTCTCTCTCTTCTACTGATCTTCCTTTCACTCTTTTATTTTTATTTTTTAGTTGTAGATGGACACAATACCATTTTTTTTTCTTTTTTTTAATGCAGTGCTGAGGATCGAACCCAGGACTTCACATGTGCTAGGCAAGTGATCTATCACTGAGCTATACATCTAGTCCCTCTTTTATTTATTTTTGATTGGTACCTTATACATATACATACTGGTGAAATTTCCTTTGCTACATTTTTATATGTATATAACATGATTTTGTTAAATTCATTCCATATTTCTTTCCTTTCCTTCCTTCCATTCATTATCCAGCTTCCGCTCCACTGATCTTCCCTCTATCTCTGTGACATCAGATCCCCTCCCCCACTGTCTTCTTTCCCTTATTTTGCTCTACCTTCCACATATGAGAGAAAACATTTGACCCTTGATTTTCTGAGTCTGGCTTATTTCACTTAGCATGGCTCTTTGAGAGATGAGTGAAGAAGGAAAAAGTCCAGATTATGGCAAACTTTTAAAAAGTTGCTCAAGAGTTCAATAGGGAAACATTAAAGGTAAGTTTGATAAGGGAAGTAAAATAATGAGCTCAGTGGGAACGTGTTATATGCTTCAATAAATTTTCAGCTGAGGAAAGGACACATTTGTAAAGTAATCAACCAGTGGCATAATTTGTTTAAACACAGGTGAGAACCCATAAGAGATCATGGGATTTGGTGATTTTAATCTATTTATTCATCCAGGTGCTGGGGATTGAACTCAGAACCTCACACACATGCTCTATCACCAGAACTATTAACCACAACCCAAGGATTTAGCGATTTTTAATTACCATTTTGTTTTGTTGTTTTGGTACTGGGAATTGAACCCAGGGGTGCTTTACCACTGAGCTATATCCCCAGTCTTTTTAATCTTTTTTTTTTTTTTTATTGTAAACAAATGGGATATATGTTGTTTCTCTGTTTGTACATGGCATAAAGGCATACCATTTGTGTAATCATAAATTTACATAGGGTAATGTTGTTTGATTCATTCTGTTATTTTTTCCCTTCCCTCCCACTCTTTTTAATCTTTATTATTTATTTGGTACTGGGGATCAAATCCAGGAGTGCTTAACCACTGAGAAACATTCCCAGCACTTTTTATTTTGAGACAGGGTCTCACTAAGTTGCTTGGGGCCTCACTAAATTGCTGAGGTTGGCCTCGAAGTTGTGATCCTCCTGCCTCAGCCTCCTGTGTCCCTGGGGTTACAGCCATGCCCCACTATGCTCAATTTTGTGTAATATTTTTTTGTACCTGGGATTGAACCCAGGGGTGCTTAAGCACTGAGCCACATCCCCAGCCCTTATTTTATTTAGAGACAGGGTCTTGCCAAGTTTCCTAGGGCCTCACTAAATTGTTGAAGCTGGCTTTGAACTTGTGGTCCTCCTGCCTCAGCCTCCTTGAGTCACTGGGACTACAGGCATACCCCACCATACCCAAATTTGTGTGATTTTTTTTTAAGTTGTCAATGGATCTTTTACTTTATTTACATGTGGCACTGAGTACCAAACCCAGGGCTTCACACATAGCAGGCAAGCACTCTACCACTGAGCCACAACTCAATTGTTGTGTGTTAAGCCACACAACAATTTGTGTGAATTTTTTTTTTTTTTTCAGTGCTGGGGATTGAACCCAGAGCCTTGTGCTTGCAAGGCAAGCACTCTACCGACTGAGCTATCTCCCCAGCCCCAATTTGTGTGATTTTTAAGCACATATTTTTTCTGATAATTTCCACAACAAGCTTATGTGATAATAACTTCAACAGCATAACAGTGGCATTTTACTTCTGTATGCGCTATTTATATACTGATCACACACTTTAGGGACAATATTAGGTGCCACTACCAAAACCATAGGAAAAATAAAAGTCCTTTTATAAGAAATTATCCAGAGCTGTGGGTATAGCTCAGTGGTAGAGCTCTTGCCTAGTATGTGTGAGGCCCTGGGTTCAATCCCCAGTACAAGGAAAGGGGGGGGGGGAGGGAGGGAGGGAGGGAGGGAGGGAGGGAGGCAGGCAGGCCAAGAGAGTAGCTCCGCAGTAGAGTGCTTTGCCTAGCATGCATAAGATCCTGGGTTCCATCCCCAACACTGGGGGACAGGGGGAATGTATAATCTAGTTAGGTAAGGACAACAAAGATGCAAACACAGTAATGACTTCTGAATCCAGAATTCTACTGCCAACTCTACCTGTTCACCTCTGTGCCTTAAACTCCTTTTGTCCCTTGTACTATGCCCTAGCCATGTTGGTATTCCATTACTTCCTCCAGTACTTCTTGTGGTGGTCTTTCTCCCTCCCTCCTGCCATCTCTTCCTGTGCTCTAGACCTTGCCATTTCTTGTCCTTCTGCCTACAACTCACTTCTCACACACACCTTTTCCTTGCCTGATGAATTTCAACTTATCTTTTAGACTCCAGCTGGAAAATCCTACCTTTCCTGAAGCTACCCATAACTCCCCAACTCCAGGAGACCTTCAATTCTATAGAAATATATACCTCCCATATTGTAATGATCAGACTTTGGGTGATATGTGATTTTTATTAACTGACTTTCTACTAAACTGTAAACTCCATGAGGACAGAGATTGTGTTTTACTGTGCTCAAGAAATATTTGCTGAAAAAATAGATCCAAAACATATTCAAGAATCAGGAGATAAGGTGGAAATAGTTGTAAGGTGACAGTCAGATGTTATAATGTTCATTTACTTCACTCATGAGGAAGGCTTTCTTTTATATTCTCTTAATCTATACCCACTTCTAATATTACCCATTTCTAGTAACCCATAGCATAATTCCCAGCAAATTAAAGGAAAAAAAGAGTAACTTTTAGAAGAACACTGATAACAAGGAAAATTAACACAGCAAGAGATGACTAGGAAAACAAAAAAGCAGACAATTAAAAATTGCAGCCAACCATGATGGCTCATATCTATGATCTTAGTGACTCAGGAGGCTGAGACAAGAGATTGCAAGTTCAAGGCCAGGCTTGGTAACTTAGTGAGACCCTGTCTCAAAATAAAATACAAAAAGGACTGGGGATGTACTCAGTGATAAAACACCTTTAAGTAAACTGTGGTACCAAAAAATAAGTAAAATTTTAAAATGGGCTGGGAATGTAACTTAGACATGCCTGGGTTCAATCCCCAGTACTACTTTTTTTTTTTTTTTGGGTCATGTAACTGGGGGCAAACAGTAGTAATTACACATACTTTGGAATCCTCATTTGGTTTCTAGATGATTAAGTTTATAGTGCTGCCTCTGAGTAAACAAAATGGATAAATGATGATATCTTAAATCTTTTGCATTTATAAAACATTTCACTACCTTATCTTTCTTGATCCTGTGAGGTAGGCTGTAAGGTAATAATGTCCACTTAGAGATGGCAGACTTAGCCTTAGAGATAAGTGATTTATCCAAAGCCATACTCTAGAGGTAAATCTAAGTCTTAATGACTCCAAATCATGTTCTTTCCATTATATAATCCACAGGAAATTAATAGTACCTTTTTTTTTTTAATCTATTTGAAACAGAATGAAGGTCGCAGGTATAACTCAGTGGTACAGCACTTGCCCTGCATGCGCAAAGCCCTGTGTTTGAACCCCTATAGTGAAATTTTTAAAAAGTTGAAACAGAATGAAAATGTTCTGAATCAAACAGTCCTATGTCTGGTTTAGCTGAGGTTTGGATTTTTTGTTTGTTTGGTTTTTGGTCCTGGAGATTAAACCCTCAGCCTTACACATACTAAGCACTCGCCCTACCACTGAGCCACTCCCGCTATCACTGAGCCACTCCCCAACCCTAGCTGAGGTTTATGATAGTAAGGAACAGTACTTTCATATCAGTTCAGAAAGAAAACATTCAGTATGATTTAAAACAGTCAAAGAAGACTTCAGCCTGGCATTGCTGGAAATAATTTGCAGCTTTTAATCTCTTTTTTTTCCTTTTAATTTTTTATGCACTTATTTCATCCTCTACTTACTGTATGCCAGACATTATGACCAAGCGCTGGGGATATAAAGATAAAAGACAAGCTTCCTGTCATTAGACTAAGTGGTAAATACATACAAGAAATCCAAATGAAGGATCCAATAAATAATTGCATACATGAGTTTAGAGTTCAAGAGAAAGACCTGAGTTAAATACCTAGATTTTATGCTGAGTAGCATGTAGATAATCTTTGTAATTATTATCTTTTTAAAGAATATATTTATTTTACTTAATTTTTTATGTGGTACTGAGAATCAAACCCAGTGCCTCACACATGCCAGGCAAGCACTCTACCACTGAGCACAACCCCAGCCCTGCAACTCTTACTTATCTTGACCAATGAGAATGTACATGAAGAAAAGGTGGCTATGGACATGGTTAGGGAACACCAACATTTAAGGAGAGGCCAGAAAAAGCCCAGAAAGGTCTTATTAATAGAAGTTAACTCATTCATTTAAAATATGTTTATTAAACTTGTAGCCTCTGTTGAGAGAAAGAAGAACCTCATGTGCCAAAAGAGAAGAGTATTCCAAGGGAGGAGAGAGGTCAACAAGGTCAAGTGCCACAAAGAGGGTGAAAGGATGAAGACTGAAGAGTCATTGCTAGCCTTGATGATAGCAATCTTAGTGGATTGATGGGATTGATGGGGGCAAAAACTAAAATGAGGACTGGGAATGTACCTCAGTGGTAAAGTACTTATCTTGCATGTGTGAGACCCTGGACTCCATCCCCAACATTGCAGAATAAACAAACAAAAAACCTAAATAAAGGTTGGAGATGTAACTCAATAGTAGAGTGCTTGCCTAGCATGCTTAAGGGCCTGGATTCAATTCTCAGTACTCAAACAAAACAAAACAAAACAGAAAAACCTTAAATAGGAGAAATAAGTGTATTGATAGTTAACACATACTATGTGTCAGCACTGTGCTAAATGGAAAAGATACAGGAATGAGCAAGACAGACAGACATACTATGTGGATCTTTTTTTTTTTTTTTTTTTTTTTTTGTGGTGCTGGGGATTTGAACCCAGGGCCTTGTGCTTGCGAGGCAAGCACTCTACCCACTGAGATATATCCCCAGCCCACTATGTGGATCTTACAGTAAAATGGACAGGAGATTTTGATTCCTCATTCACTGGGACCAGAGAGATGTGATACATGAATCTCTAGGAGACAAAAAGTTGATAGAATCCTCAATTTATTGCTCAATTTTTTTCTGAAGGTGAATGTAGGTTCTATTGAAATGAGCAAGGAAGTGGTGAGGAAAGGAACTTCAGAAAGAAGTATGAGGTTTGAAATAGCTACTTGTTGGAATATAGGAAAGGGTGAGTTTCCCATTTGGTGATTCTGAATTTATAAAGAAAAAAAAAATTCCAGTCTTTGGGACTGTGTGATTTTCTTCAGAACACCCAGGGAGTAGGAAGAGAGTCATTTTTTTAAAAAGTATATTTTTAGTTGTCAATGGATCTTTTATTTTATTTTTTTATATGTGGTGCTGAGTATTGAACCCAGGATCTACACACGCCAGGCAAGCACTCTACCACTGAGCCACAACTCCAGCCCAAAGAGAGTAATTTTGACTTCTCTTTTGAAATAACACATTCATTTATTTCTTTCCATACCCAATGCTATCACTCTTAGCTTGCCCTCTCTCCTTTTCCTTAGACTTCCCTGTTTTCTTGCTAGTAGTTTTCTCTTGTCTTCTTGCTTAGAACCAAAATGTTTTGACAAAAGTCCCTTATACTGGGACTTAAAATGATATTCTACTTCTATCAGATTGTTTTAACCTCTCACCATGGTGTTCTAGGCCTTCTGTAATTTGTGTCCCTCCTTCCCTTTCCCCTGCTTCTAACTAGTGCTATCCCTGTGTATCAACCTCATATGACCTTTTGCAATCCATGCTTCAGGCTCCATGCTCACCAAGTAAGAATTTTTGCTTAAGCAATATCCTTCTTTGGAACATTTTCTCCTTTATCCAAGGCAATTCCCACCAAAGTTCCTTAGTCCTACTTGATAAAATGCATCTAACATCTTTCTCTGCAGTCATCATAGAGTATTTATTTCCTTTACATTTAGGAATTTATGTTCAATGTAGCTTTGGTTTTGTTTGTTTGTTGAGACTTGGTATTGCTTTTCAGTCATTTAGTACAATAAATCTTCTTTTAATTCAAATTTTCTTCAGGACTGGGATCATATCACCCAGAAGATGGTACATTAGATTGGGCCTGAAATGTTTCAAATTTATTGTATAGAATTGAGATTTGAGCTAAGCCCTATAACTTTAAATGAATTACACATTAGTCCCCATTCATAAATCATTCAATAAACAATATTTGAGTACCTCAGCTCCTCAACTTGTGCTAGGAGCTGGATAGATTTCTTTTAACCTCTGAATACCTCTAAAAAAATGTTTTTTCAGTGCTGGGGGATCAAATCCAGGGTCTTGCACTTGCTAGGCAGGTGCTCTACCATTGAACTACATCTCCAGCTCTTGAGTGCATGTAAATTGCAAGGTAGCTTTCCCTCGAAACTTGTTTCCAGTCTTTAAAACAACTCCTAATTCAACTGTCCATTGAATTGCCTTCAACCTGACTCCCCAGCCATTAATGTTGTGTGGAAATTGTTCCATTGTTGCTGATTGTGTTTATCTCACTGGTTCACTTGGCTTTAAATCTTTGTTGTCTCTCTCTCTCTCTCTCTCTCTCTCTCTCTCTCTCTCTCTCTCTCTATCTATCTCTCTCTCTCTCTCTCTCCCTCCCTCTCCCTCTCCCTCTCGCTGCTCTCCCTCTCCCTTTCTGTATGTGTGTCTTGCTCACTCACTGTGGAGCTTAGCCCAGTTGGTGATGTTACCTACCCTAAACCCTGATCCCAGTCTAGTTGGGGCTTGTGTGGAAATGGTAAATCTAACCCTCCTTTCTTCTAGTTAAGAGACCAAGAAGTGGGTAGAAATGCCCACTCTAATAACACTATCTGAGAATGCCAATGTCTCCCAGGCCACCTACTTTCCTGGGAATTTTGAGAATGTCTTTTGTCCCAGACCCACACAGGGAAGAATCCTAGCAGGCAATACTAAGGTGGAGGGAGACCTAGCATTACTGTCTGAAGTAGTCTCATTCTTCCTCCTCACTAACATTCCCAGAACCAAACGTTTTTATGGAGGGTGGGGATGGAGAAGGAGCAGTTCTGCTATTTGGAGAGATGTCTAGGGCTCTTTGATGAATCCTGTGCCTATGGGGAATCATGGATTAGGGCTGGTCATTTTCTCTTTTAGGTCTCTATATGACTTCTCTTTCTGTGGATTCTCTGAATCAATTATTCTTGGTCTCCACATCTCTCTTTTGGCTTCAGCCACTCTCACCTGTTCTCTTTCATCAACCAACAGCCTGACTGCCAGCCACCCTAGCTTCCTGGCTCCTTGGTTCCTGGCATGGTCACCCAAGCCCATCCTGTTTTGTAGAGGTGGGAGGGGAGGAGGTGATGTGGATAAGAAAAACCTCCAAAGGGCACTTTCCTTTCCTTTCCCAGGCCTCAAACTCCCAAGAACATGCTAGGCCTCCTCATTGAAGTCAGGAGGAATCAGAAGAGGTACATGGGGAGAAATAAAGAGAAAGAGATAAAAAGCATGAGGATGAGGAACGGAGGGATGGGGCAGAGCAGGGGAGAGGCGACAGACTCCCTAGGGAATAGGATCGCCAAAGCCATTGAGGGGAAGCGAGGGAGGATCGCGTAGGCTTTGACAGTCCAGCCCAGTGGAGGCCTCCGGGTTTCCTGTCTCTCTTATCTCGACTTCTCTCATTCTTTCTTGTGGCATTTCTCAAGGCCTCTCCCCTGTCAGTCTGTCTGTTTCTGTGTTTCTTTTCCTCCGTCCGGGCCTCAGCAACAATCCAGGGGTCTCTCCATCTCGCTCCAGTATCTGGTCTTCAGCTCACCCTCCCCGCCTGGCTCTCTGGGTGGACCGTGCTCCTGGAGCCCCTCCCACTAGCAGTGCTATTGGTGGAAAGGTGGTGAGAAGGTGGTGTCTAGCGGACCTCCGAAGACACGATTAGTTGTGGCGACCAGGAGGCGGGCCAGAGGCGGGTCCGGTCAGGAGGCGGGCGGGGCGGCTGGGGCCGAGCCCAGAGCTCCCGGCGGTCGCATTGTTTTCCTCCGCGGATCCGCTGCGGGAGTGGGGGCTGCGACTCGGACCCAGGGCTCTCGTGACCCGACAGTTCCCCGGAGCCCACATCCAAGCATCATTCAATTGGGACGATAGTCATATCTCGCCTGAGCGCCAACACAGACAGAACTCCGCACGGTACTGGGCTGCTGGCCGCCCGCTGCGATCTCGAGCCCGCTAACCCTGATCTCGGAGCAAGTACCCCGGGGGCAGAATGGGACTGACGGGAGGCGGGGAGGGACCGGAGCTCCGCGGATAAGGAACAAGCTTACAAAGTACTAGGGAGACCAGAGAGGATACCAGGGCGCTGACTGGCAGAGAGGGTCGAAGGAGTTGGGGCGCACTGGGGAGGAGGGGACTGTGACCAAGCCCCTTCCCTGCACTGTTGGGTTCGGGTCTGCGTTTCTCTCCGAGTCGCGTCCCACTGGATTAAGGAACAAAAAGGGGGATTTTTTGAGAAGCGCACCGTACAGAGTGTGGAAAACCTGGTCCTTTGCCTCCCCCTCAGGGTAAATAAGGTTCCGAGACTCTTGGAGAACCAGAACCTCTGGTTGCCCCTGCGGGGATGGAAGGCGGGACGCGTCGTTCTGGACTTTGGTGTCAGGGCTGCACCTTCGTCCTTGTGCAAGCAGGAGTCTGAGCACCCTCTTGGGGGTTGGCTTGAGCACAGAGTCGGAGAATGGGGTCTCCGAGAAACATCGGTCCCAGCTCCAGTCTCCTTCCTTCACCCCGCTCGGCCCAGGGCTTTGTTAGACTGGTCTCCCAAGGAGGAGAGCCGAGCTGCAGACTACATCCAAGCTCACCGACTCCGTTCAGCGCGGCATAGGGCCCGCCCTCGTCGGTTCTCAGCCTCTGGCCCTGTTTCCCTGGCCTGCGAGACCCGCCTCCGCTCCCCAACCCCGGCTCCCGTCCCCACTCAGTCTGAGCTTGCAGGCCCCTCCAGCCCCTCCTCCCGCTAACGTGGCTTTGGGACCCGGTCCCGGCCCAGACTCTGCTACCCGCCCCTCCTCGGAGCCCCGGATCCAGTGAAGGGGAGACACGTCGAGCCCCTGGCCCCAGGCCCAGCTCATGCGAAGCTCTAGACACCTGGATTATCCTCGTTGGGGGCTGGGTGGGAGGGAGGATAGGTGCTCTGGGGCTGAGAGCGAAGGGTTGGGGAAAGGTCTTGGAGAGGGGAACGAGCCTGATCCGTGAGGCTTCTCAGTGCTCCCCAGCTCCCCCTGAGGGAGGTGGACTGGGGAGGGCGACCAGCCCAGGGCGTCCTGCTATTGTCCCCAGCCCGGTCTCCCCTTCCCCATCTCTGCTAGACTCTGGCTATGACCTCAGCCACTCCCCAGAGGTGGCTGCCCGATCCAGAGGAGAGAGAAGGGCTGTTTCCTCTTCCCATCAAGGAGAGGTTCTAGAAGGGGGAGAAAGAGTTAGCCAGATCTCTCCCTGCAATTCCTCCAGGTTTCAGTAAGCTTCTCCCCAAGTCAAGGTTTGGGTAGGAGGCACCCAGATTCTCTCCCCCAAGAGATCTATGAAAAACCCTCTTAAAGATGTTCCACAGCAGAGTTAGGGGCCAAGGCAAAGGCCCACCAACTGTTTTTAGAGGCCAGGCTAATCCAAGTGTGTGTGGGGGGTCTATGTGAAGAAAGGTTAGGTGGGAGGGAGGCAGGGCCTGCTTTCTCAGGAAAGAAGGACTGGGCTGGGGGTGCTAGCTATCAGAGCATTTTGCTGGAAATGAAGAGCATGCAAATGAAATGCAAATTAGCCTCTATTGTCCCTAGCTAGGGCGCTTTTGCTAAGAAGGCTGTTGGATTCTAAAGGTTTTAATATGGGAGTGGTCTTCATGCCCCCAAAACTCTCCCAATTTACCCTTTCCCCAAGGCTGACCTTGCAGTTTCAGGAGTTTCTGGCTAGGGACTATTCCCTGCTCTCATATCTCTGGGCATGGAGCTGCCAGCATCTTTAAAACCAAACTAGGGGCTGGGGTTGGGGCTCAGTGATGGAGCACTTGCCTAGCACATGTGAGGCCCTGGGTTCAATCCTCAGCACCACATAAAAATAAAATAAAGGTATTGTGTCCACCTACAACTACAATATATATATATATATATATAAAACCAAATTAAATGTCACCTCCCCTCCCCCTCTTCCAAGGTGGCATCTCCCCTACACTAGAAGACTTTTCCTGAATTTTCATATTTACTTGTAAGAGATGTGGTATGGGAGGTGTAACTCAGGCTCTTCCCTCCTTTTGTCCCTTCTTCCATCAGGTCAGAGTCTCCTAATCCCTTCAATCCCCCAAAGGAGTTACCACCCCAGGTAAGGAAAGGGCGGTAGCTTCTGAGAGCAGGGCATAGAGTGGGCATATCCAGGGAACAGGAAGAGGGTCTGGCTGTTCTTCCCACTTGCCAGCCAAAGTAGTTTCCAGGGTGAAGATACCAGTTGCCTAGGGCAACTTGGGGGCGGGGGCAGATAGGGGAGCATAGGAAACAAGCTGTGTCCCTTTCCCTTCCCCTGGGAGTTCCAGCATCCGGAAACATGGTATGGGGGAGGGAGGCTGGCTCATCCTTTCAACACCAGAGGGTCCCTAGCTAACTGACTGTTCTGCCCCTGGGGAAGGGGGTCATCATTAGGTATTCCTACCCCCTCCCGCTCTCCAGCTCTCTTGGGGCTACACCTGACGTCAACCTTCCCACCAGTGATGCTGGATTGAGGGTGGGGGGACACTTGGGTCCTGGATTCAAGAGTAGAATTATTGGGGAGAAGGAAGGGAGCTGGGCCTGTAAGCCTAGGGTTTTTCCTTTAGGGGACATGGTGGGAAGGGCAACTAAGGATTGTTGTGATCTTCACAAAGAAAGGATTCTTCCTGACCTGATTTCCGGAGCCTCCTCATTCCCTCACTTCAGTTTCAGGGGAAGGCAGGAAGCTGGTGTGCATCTCCCACTGGGGAACCAGCCAGGGTCAGCTGGCTCACAGAGCTGATGGGTGTCTCACCATCCCCTCCACTAAATCCATCTTTTCCAGGACTTTGGGCTACAATTGCCTGTCACTGAATTATTTATATTTCAATTTCAGAGGCATCTTGATGAGGGAAGAAAGGGAAAGAGGGGCATATTCCACTATTTCACCTCACCAGTCCCTTCTATTCCCTGGCTCCCATAAAGGTCCAGTCTGCTACTGGCCCCCACCCCCATCAAGTACAGGCACTGGTTCCTTTGAGCCAGGGAGGGAACAGGGGCTAGGAGAGGCTGGGAGGGGGCATAGTGGTCGAGGAGACAGCTGCAGCCAGAGCTAAATTTAGCCTCTGATCTGGCTTTGATGCAGATTCATTTTTGGCCAAGACAGTCCCCCCACCCCCCAGCTCCCCTTCCTTCCCAGCTTTTTCCTTAGCAGTGGGAAGGGCCCCCTGGAGCATAAGCTTAGACCAGGACAATGACCCCTAGACCGCCCCTCCACACCCTGTTCTTCCAGGATCCTAGAGGACCATGGCTGCCACACAGATGCCTCAGCTTGGGCACAGTGCCTGAGTCACTCCCAGTATGGGGTGGGGGTCTGTGAGGGAGAGAGAAGCAGACTTGGTGCCCTCTTTCTCCTCCCAGTGCCAAGGAGTCACTATTTATAATGTTAAGGCTTCAGTGTCTAATTATAGCTGAGAAGGGGTTAACACCAGGGGGGCCAGGAGGTATCACCTACCAAATGTCCCAGACCCAGTCAGGAGAGAAAAGGAAAGGCTGAGTGAGAAGCCTGGGAGGGACAGTGGGTATGTCCTGTCCTTACCTGGGGTCATGAAGGCAGGCTTCACACCAGTCAGTTTGGGCCAGTTGGAAAGGGAAGATCCTTGAGTGACAGTGACAGCTGGCTGGGACTTGGACAGAGCAGCAGAGAGTTCTTTCCCCCACCCCACAGGGTCTTCTGGGGATAGACCTGGGAGAGAAGCTTGACTGCATTAAGAGTGGAGGAAACTTGGCCCCTTCCCCCACTTTTCTCTTTTTCCTTTCAGGGCCAGCATATGGGTGAAGGGGCACCCCCTGGGGCCTGAGCTGCCCCACACACAATGCTTCGCATCCCCTACTTCATGCCCTTGCTGCTACTCCTGCTGCTGCTCTCACTTCCCCATACCCAAGCCACCTTTCCCCAGGATCCCCTCCCTCTGTTGATCTCTGACCTACAAGGTGAGTGACCCTTTCTACCCCACCCCTCTCTGTAAGTAGAGATGAGGTCCCCAATGTGGGATACAAGGTTCGAGAAGGCTCCCAGCCTCAAAGAAGCTAAAGGCCTAAGCAGCCAAGGGGAACCAGCAGGCAGAGTGAGCTGGTGCCTCAGGTTCATTCTTTCTCTTCCCTGGTACTGGTTTCTTCACTAAGAAACAGTGTGGTTTGATGGTTAAAAATGCCCTCTTAGCCAGGTGGTGTGGTGCACACACCTGAGCTACACTAAGTGGTAAAGCACCCTTAGGTTCAATCCCCAGTGCTGTAAAAAAGTACGGGGAGGGGACACATGGTGACACATGCCTGGAAATACCAGTGACTCAGGAGGCAAGTTCCATGCCTGCCTCAGTAACTTAGCAAGACCCTGTCTCAAAAACAAAAACAAAAACAAAAAAAACTGGGGATGTAGCTGAGTTGTAGAGCACCCTGGGTTCAATCCCCAGTACCAGAAAAAAGAAATAAAATACAAAAATAAAAAGAAGCCGGGCTTGGTGGCACATTCTTGTAATCCCAGCCATGAGGCAGAGATAGGAGATTGCAAGTTCCAGGCCAGCCTCATCAATTTAGCAAGACTCTAAGCAACTTAATGAGACCCTGTCTCAAAAGAAAAAGGGCTAGCTCAGTGGTAAAGGACCCCTGGGCTAAATCTCCAGCGGAAAATAAATATCTAAAATAAAATAAATAAGATAAAAAGACTCGGGGTGTAACTCAGTGGTAGAATGCTTGCTTATCATGCACAAGGCCTTGTGTACTAGGGATTCCTAGTACCACAAAACGATAAAAGAAGGTGAACTCACAGCCAGACCTAACCTAAGCAAGTTTGCATCATTCTTGCTAAGCTGCTCACTAGCTGGGTGACCTTGATTAAGCTTATTTAACCTTTCTTTGCCTCAGTCTCCTCATCTGCAAAATGAAGATAATAATAGTGTTCTATCTCAGGGAGTTATTTAGGGATTAAATGAAGTAATACATGTAAAGTGATGAGAACATGGTCTGGCATGAACTAAATACTTTATATTTATTTGTTATTATTCTTAGCTACACAGTGAAGCCTGGTTCCCAACACCTCTTACCTCCTTTTCTACCACTTGTATCACCACTAAGCCTGGGTCTTAGCATGATGGAAACCATAAGCTCAGTTTTTCTGAGGACTTTTATCTATTTGCAGTCCCTGTTATATATGTAGGATTTTAGAGTCATTTTAAGGATGGAGGAACTGCAATTGGGTTATTGGGAATAATTATTGGGGAACAGATAAGAACAGCAAATGCTTACATTTGCCAGATACAGTTCTAAGTACTTTATGAATGTTAAATCACCTATCCCTGAACTCTGAGCTCCCTGTGAACACTGATGACTGTGGTTTCCATAATCAGACCAGGTAGATACTGGAGTTGGTCAGGAGAGGCAAAACCCCTACAGGGCTGAAGTGGCCTGTGAAGACCCTTGAGGGGAGAGCGCAGAGAGGGTTGGGAGAAATGGAGAAAGTAAATGCTCCAACATACAAGGTGGGTGGGGAATTGTTAACCCAGAAGCAGTTCCAAGAAAGGCCTGGACTCATCTCTCAAGTCATAGAGACCTAGACCTAAATGAGCTCATGCAGTTCCCTTAATATCCTGAGCCTCAGGCTCCTCATCTGCAAAATGGGGTCAATGTTAATATTTATCTCATAGGGTTAATGTATTA
The DNA here is from genome assembly GCF_902686445.1 of Sciurus carolinensis. Lineage (NCBI taxonomy): Eukaryota > Metazoa > Chordata > Mammalia > Rodentia > Sciuridae > Sciurus > Sciurus carolinensis. The sequence goes on from NC_062213.1 coordinate 98,439,492, forward strand.
AGTGAGATCTAAAGTACTAACACAAGGTTGGCACAATGGCACACACCTGTAATCCCAGCAACTTGGGAGGCTGAGGCAGGAGGATCACAAGTTTGAGGCCAGCCTTAGAAACTTAGCAACTTAAACAATTTGGCAAGACCCTTTCTCAAAATAAAAAATAAAAAGGGGCTGAGAGTAGTGGCACATGCCTATATCCCAGGAGCTTGGGAGGCTGAGGCAGGAGGATCACAACTTCAAGGCTAGCCTCAGCAACTTAGTGAGACCCTGTCTGAAAATAAAATATAAAAAGGGCTGGGGATATGGCTCAGTGGTTAATCACCCCTGGGTTCATTCCCTAGTAATAAATACATAAATAAATAATTGTAAAGATAAATAAAGAAATAAAATAAAGTGCTGACACAATTCCTCACAGAGATTAAGTGCTCAGTGTTACTGGTATTATTATTATTATTATTATTATTATTATTAAGTATTTTTAGTTATAGTTGGACACAATACCTTCACTTTGTCTATTTGGTTTTTTTGTTTGTTTGTTTTGGTGTGGTGCTAGGGAGCGACTCCAGTGCCTCACACATGCTAGGCAAGTGCTCTACCACTGAGCCACAACCCCAGCCCACTGGTATTATTTTTATTAATAGCTTTTGGTCCCCTCTCACACCTTTACCCTGTATATTGCTGGGTTTTATATGGTTGTAGAGGCTGTTGGGAAAGTGTGTGTATCCTGGCTGGCCCTCAGAACTTCACTCTGTGTTCTCTAGGTATTTCCCCATTATCCTGGTTCCGGGGCCTGGAGGATGATGCTGTGGCTGCAGAACTTGGGCTAGACTTTCAGAGATTCCTGACCTTGAACCGGACCTTGCTAGTGGCTGCCCGGTAAACTGGCCGAGGCACAGTTGTGGGGCAGACATGCATGCTCCTAGGCAGACATGGGACCTGCATGGCCACTGCAGCATCTTGCAGGGGACACATGCAGGTGCACAAGCCATGGGACACGGATATGCTTGGACCCAGAGCACAAAATGCCAAGGCATGGAATAAAGGGAGGGTAGGGAGTAGGAGGTCTGTGTGGTTTGTCCCTGAGCAGGTGACCATGGGTAAGGTGGGGGGCTAAGGAACTCAGGTGGGGCAACATGGCTCAGCTCTGATCCTTCTTACCTACCTCTTCAGGGAACACGTTTTCTCCTTCGATCTTCAAGCCCAAGAAGAAGGGGAGGGGCTGGTGCCCAACAAGGTGAGGGGCTGTGTGGGAGGAAAAGCAGGCGTGGAGATGAGGCTGGGAAAAGCCTAACGGGGATTAAGAGGGTGGGAAGAAGGATCTGAAAAGAGCCATAATGTGAGAGGGGTTCCAGGTGCCTCACAATTTTCCCTCTTCTACTTCTCCCTTCAGTATCTAACATGGAGGAGCCAAGATATGGAGAACTGTGCTGTCCGGGGAAAGCTGACGGTGAGAAGTAAAATGAGAATCTAGAGGGAAGGAGAGGCCTCTAGCCTCTACCCAAGTGGTCGTCTTCCATGCCAAAATTCTTACCTACTTTTCCATCTCAGGCCACCGAGGACAATGGGAAGGATAGAGGATTAATGCTTTTTAGTTCCCTTTATATTCTTCACAAAAAAGGAACATGAGGCTCAGAGAGGCCAAAGGACTTGCCCAAGGCTGCAGGGCTAGCAAATAGTGTAGATGGGACTTTATCCCACATCATTCTGACTGGCTCAAGGGTAGTTGCCTTACTTCTTGTGACCCCTAGTCCCAGTCCCAGCAACCTGTCACTGACCTAGAATTTTTGGTTCTCTAGGACGAGTGCTACAACTACATTCGTGTTCTCGTTCCCTGGGACTCCCAAACGCTCCTTGCCTGTGGAACAAACTCATTCAGCCCTGTGTGCCGCAGCTATGGGGTACAAAAAGATGGTGGGGGGCAGGACTGGTCAGGAGGAGAAATGCTGGGCAATCCAGTCTGGTGGGAAGGGATTAAGAACTGGTGTAAAGGAATGGGAGTGCCCAGAATGCAAGGGTCCAGAAGGAGGAAGGGGACATGGGGGAGTGGGTTATGGACTCCAAGACCCCAAAGATTCCAGCAACCTGCTCCCTCTGCCCCCAGATAACTTCACTGCAGCAGGAGGGTGAGGAGCTGAGTGGGCAGGCTCGATGCCCCTTTGATGCTACCCAGTCCAACGTGGCCATCTTTGCAGGTGTGCACCTGGGCATGTGGCTGAAGGGAGCTCCCATCTTATACTTCTCCTAACTTGGTCTTTCCCCCATGTCCCTGAATGGAGGGTTGAGGTAGGGGCCAGGTTCACGTCCAGGTAGAGGTGTGGTATGGCCAAATAAGACACAGGATACAGACCCCTGAGCCCTCCCCCTGACCTCACCTACCCATCCCTCTAGAGGGCAGCCTGTACTCAGCCACAGCTGCGGATTTCCAGGCCAGTGATGCTGTTGTTTACAGAAGCCTTGGGCCTCAACCCCCACTCCGCTCCGCCAAGTACGACTCCAAGTGGCTTCGAGGTCAGGGCGGGCCAGAGGAAGACTCTTCTTGGGGTGGAGGTGCAGAGGGAGGATTGTGTGGGGAGCAGGCAGAGGGTGTAGCAGTATGCTCATATATGCAATGGGGAGAGAATTTTAGGGGTAGGTATAGATACTCTTCTATACCTTTTCCTGTCACTCCTCACTTTAGAGCCCCACTTTGTCCATGCCTTGGAACATGGAGACCATGTCTACTTCTTCTTCCGAGAGGTCTCTGTGGAGGATGCCCGGCTGGGGAGGGTAAGGAGATGGGCACCATAGATGGGTAGCTGGAGGGTTCTGTTGGGTCCTAAGAAGCCAGTGTGAGTCTGGGGAAAGTGCTGGAACCCTAATGTGCACAGCACAACCCCTGGACTCTGAGCAACTTTAAATGGCCCCAAACTCTACCCCCACATTTAGCTGTGACCTTCATCCTGACTCAGATTGACCTACCATGCTGTACCCTTTGCTGTAACCTTAATCTTTGTCTCTGGTGCTCTTAAGTCATCACCTTCCTCTTAGCCAGTTGACTCTGTGACTCTCTTACTTTTCTCTTTCCTACTGTGACAGGTGCAGTTCTCCCGGGTAGCCCGTGTGTGTAAACGTGATATGGGTGGCTCACCTCGGGCCTTGGACCGCCATTGGACATCCTTCCTGAAGCTGCGGCTAAACTGTTCTGTCCCTGGGGACTCTACCTTCTATTTTGACGTCTTGCAGGCCTTGACTGGGCCAGTGAACCTGCATGGCCATTCTGCTCTCTTTGGAGTCTTCACCACCCAGACCAATAGGTAGGCCAGGTTGACCAGTGTGATTCAATTGGTCCCCTGTCTTATCAACATCTAAACTCCCCTCTCAAAGCCTACTGATGAGCCAGGTGTGTTGGTGCACATCTGTCATCTCAGCTACTTGGGCAGCTAAAGCAGGAGGATCACAAGTTTGAGGCCAGTCTCAGCCTCTGTCTCAAAATAAAAAATAAAAAAGGCTGGGATATAGCTTAGAGATAGAACTCCCCTGGGTTCAATCCCCAGGCCCAATCCTACCCCCTCCCAAAAAACCCACTGATGAGGGCAGTGAGAGAAAGCTTTAAGCAAAACCAGTTTGCTGCCCACTTTTTGTTCTGGCAGCATGGCACCCAGGGGCTGCCTTCTCCCTCAGTGTCTGCTTCCTAATGTGGTGCATGAAAGGAGGCTACCTGGTAGGAGCTGTGCAGTCCCTCTCTCTTTTTTTTTTTACAGTACTGAGGATCAAACTCAGGACCTTAGTGCTTGCGAGGCAAGCACTCTAGCAGCTGAGCTATCTCCCCAGCCCTGTGCAGTCCCTCTCAATCAACATTTATCCTGCATTTTTTTTCTGGCTCCCTGCAGCATCCCTGGCTCTGCAGTCTGTGCCTTTTACCTGGATGATATTGAGCGTGGGTTTGAGGGCAAGTTCAAGGAGCAGAGGAGTCTAGATGGTGCCTGGACCCCTGTGTCTGAGGACAGGGTCCCCTCACCCAGGTACCCAGGATAGGGGTGGCTTTTGTGGGACAGAAGTAAGCAGTATCTGCTTCCAGGATGGGACAGGGATGAGGGGTAAGGTATCCAAGGCCTGGGAGGGGACTTAGCAGTGGGTTGGCCATGAGACTGAGGAGCTGCAACAGAGATGGGAAGCAGTTGTGTGAGAGTCTGCATGGAGGGCCCAGGGGTTACCAACCATTTTTAGGAGAGTGGTGGGACACAGAACTTAACTAAGCAGGTTAAGTTCCTGCATTAAGGCAGCCCCTTCTCCTGTGCCCACTTAGGCCAGGATCCTGTGCAGGTGTGGGTGGAGCTGCACTCTTCTCCTCTTCTCGAGACCTTCCCGATGATGTCCTGACCTTCATCAAGGCTCACCCACTACTAGACCCTGCTGTGCCACCTGCCACCCACCAGCCTCTCCTCACTTTCACTAGCAGGTATGGGGCTAAAACCACTAGCCACCACCTCCTATCCTCTGCCCCTCCTCTCTTTCTCTGACCCCACAAGGTAAATCACATGGTGACTACTTCATGGGAGGAAGTACTTATGAAGGTGGAAGGGAGAGAGCTAAGAAGGGAACCCTGGAGCAAGGGGACAGGATGCAGGAATGGGAACCAGGACCCCTGTACTCTCCTTGAATGCTCAAGCTTTCACTGAGCAGGTTACCCTGACCTGAGGCCTATCGTTACAGGGCTCTGCTGACCCAGGTAGCTGTGGATGGCACAGCTGGTCCCCACAGTAACACCACCGTTCTGTTCCTTGGCTCCAATGATGGTACAGTGCTGAAGGTGCTGCCCCCAGGGGGGCGACCTGGGCAACCCGAACCTATCCTATTGGAAGAGATTGATGCCTACAGCCCCTCCCGGTGAGACCTTTGGAAGGCTGGCCCCTGCAAAGCTGGAGTGGAATGGAAGGTGGCAGATGGGGATGTGGGAATGGGTTGGGAATTCCAGCACTGTTTTTTTTTTTTTTTTTTAGGACAGGAACTTGGGGTAGAGAAAGGGGCTTGGCAAGAAGACCAGATAGTGAGTTGGGGCAAGGTGATTACATGGATTGTGCTTAATTGCTTATGCACCTCCTCACCTTCTGCTCCAAGGGAAAGGTAGCCTCACCTGCCCCATTCTGATTCCTTCTGGCCTCACCCTAGGTGCAGTGGGAAGCGATCAGCCCAAACAGCACGACGGATCATAGGGCTGGAGCTGGACATTGAGGGTCACAGGCTCTTTGTGGCTTTTTCTGGCTGTATTGTCTACCTTCCTCTCAGCCGCTGTGCCCGGCATGGGGCCTGTCAGAGGTGAGAAGGGCCTGAGGCCTGGCACTAACTGGGCAAGTTTCCTGGGCCAGCAGTAGCACAGAAAGATCCATAGGTAGTAGGGAGATATAGGGGATGTTTGGGGTGAAAGAGTGCTTTAGACATTCTGAAGGTGGGCAGCAACCAGGGTCTGGAGTAGAGATTGGGGCAGATGGGATGGGAACATAGGGCTGGGAGTTTCCTGTAAGCCAAGGTGAGAGAAGAGGCAGCAGAATGGAATGGAATGGAGTGGAGAGGAGTCCCAGCCTCACATAACTCAGTTTCCCCTAGGAGCTGTTTGGCTTCTCAGGACCCTTATTGTGGATGGCATAGTTCCAGAGGCTGTGTGGATATCAGGGGAACTGGTGGGTAAGTGAGGAGCCCCTGAATCTTCTAAGGATTATATTCCCTACCACTAAGAGAGGGCTAGGGTGAGAGATGGGGACAAGGTATACGACCGCCCTGAGCCACTTTCTTTTCTTCCTAGGACTGATGTGGATCAGGTTGGCAACCAGGAATTCACAGAGCATGGTGACTGCCAAGGTAAAAAGCAGGGGTGGTGACAGCTGCAGCCAGAGGTGCACATGGTTCTGATAGCCACAGACAGTATCCCAAGCGTGGGTTTTTGTCTTTCTTGCCTTATGTGGCACAGTCACCTCCATCAGTTCTTCATGAAGCTTCCCTCTGACCCCATCTTCACCCTCTCTCTCCCATCTTCATAGATGGAGCTACTGGGAGTCAGTCAGGCCCTGGGGATTCTGCTTATGGTGAGTCCCCTTGTCTCAGCTTCACCTTCCCTTGCTTAGCTCATACACCCAAGTCTGTGTCCTATGGCACCAGCAGACCAGTACCCTGAACACCCTGAGTCTCAGAAAAGGTCAGGATCTTCCTGATACCCAGCATGTAGCTCAGTGCTTGGATATAGTAGGATGCTTAATAAATCAAAGAATGTCCTGCATGGTTAGCCCTTCCTCATGCCCAGAGGAGAGTAGAGGCTGAAGTTCTGGACTCTTGGGTTCCAAAGTAGGAGGGGTCCCCTGGGTGGGTGTTGGGTGGAGAGCAGGAGCTTCAACAGTTCTGACCTGGTCTCTGCCACCAGTGTTTCTGGGTCCTGGCCCTTCCCCTGAGACCCCCAGTCCCCCCAGTGATGCCCATCCCGGGCCCCAGTCTTCCACTCTTGGAGCTCACACTCAGGGTAAGGGGGTTACATTGGGAGGGACAGGAGTGACGTGTGGGGCTGCTGACTCTTGGAGAGTTCTAAGCCTGGCACTGACTGATGTTTGGTCTCTAACGCCTGTTTGGAGCCTCCCTTCCCTGATGCCCCACCTCCTTCTGCACGGACAATTTGGCAGTTGTTCTTGGCATGGCTACAGGGACCAGAACTGGGCTGGGGACTCCCTAGGCCCGTGCTCTGGCCTGTGTGTGAGGGGTAGTGCTTTGACTGCGTGTGTTGAGGGGTGAGGGGAGGTGAATCCTGAGGAAGGAAGGTCAAGGCCCTGGGGAGTGAAGCCAAGCAGCAGGGGAGGTGGATGTTCTAGACCTAGCATCTCCTATCCTAGGTTGAGCCTCCTTTCTCTCTCTGGGTTGGCAGGTGTGCGCCGGGACCTCCTCCCAGCCTCAGCTTCCCGCTCCGTCCCAATACCACTCCTCTTGGCCAGTGTAGCGGCGGCCTTCGCCCTGGGCGCCTCAGTCTCTGGCCTCCTGGTCTCCTGTGCTTGTCGCCGAGCCCACAGACGTCGGAGCAAAGACATCGAGACTCCAGGACTTCCACGACCTCTCTCCCTCCGCAGTCTGGCCCGCCTGCACGGTAGCGGCCCAGAGCCCCCGCCACCATCTAAGGAGGGAGAAGCAGCACAGACGCCACAGCTCTACACCACGTTCTTGCCTCCCTCCGAGGGAGGACCCCCGCCAGAGCTGGCCTGTCTGCCCACCCCGGAGTCCACCCCAGAACTGCCGGTCAAGCATCTCCGCGCCGCAGGAGGTCCCTGGGAGTGGAACCAGAATGGGAACAACGCCAAGGAGGGCCCAGGCCGAGCGCGGGGCAGCAACGCGGCAGGCGGGCCCGCGCCGCGCGTGCTGGTGAGGCCGCCTCCTCCCGGCTGTCCCGGGCAGGCGGTGGAAGTCACCACTCTGGAGGAACTGCTGCGCTACCTGCACGGTCCTCAGGCGCCCAGGAAGGGCGCGGAGCCATCAGCCCCTGCCTCCTCGGCAGCTTTTACCTCGCGGGCGCTCCCGCCAGAGCCTGTTCCCACCCCCACTCTGTTTGCGGACTCCAGTCCCCTCCCTCGAGAATGTGCACCGCCACTGAGGCTGGATGTGCCTCCCGAGGGCAAGTGCATGGCTCCCAGCACTCGGCCAGCGCTCTCGGCCCCGGCTCCCCGGCTAGGGGTTGGGGGAAGCCGAAGGTTGCCCTTCACCCACCGTACACCCCCAGCCCTACTCACTCGAGTCCCCTCGGGAGGCCCCTCCAGGTACTCCGCGGGGCCTGGGAGGCACCTCCTCTACCTGGGACGGCCGGAGGGGTATCGAGGCCGTGCTCTGAAGAGGGTGGACGTTGACAAGCCGCAGTTGTCCCCGAAGCCTCCCCTCCTCGGGTCCTCCTCTCACCTGGCCGTCCCTAATGGCAGCCATTTTAACTTTTAAAGGGAGTTGTTCTACCCCCTCACGTGGGGCCCTTGAGGCCCACGTCCTCGAAGGTCGTGGGGATGGACGCTTCTCCGCACCTCCAGCCTTTCTGGACTCTGAGAGTCTCCCCGGGTCCCTTCTAGCCTCGGGCTTATTTATTGACTGTCGATTGTCTTTCCCCCCAGTCCTCAAGAGAGGAGTGGGAGGTGAGAAGCTTGTCCCCTCAGTGAGCCAGCATTTCGGGGGGTACTGGCAGATTTCCATTCCCCTCTCCCTTCCAGCCAAGCTGCCTTAACTCGCCCTCCGGGCTTCTTCCACTGACTGAGCCCCGGGCGGGCGGACAGACGTGGCTGGGGCCACGCGCACGTTGTGTACCGAGTTCTTGGGCCTCCTGGGACTGGGACGTGCCTCCTCCTACTATGTAGGAGCCTCCGCTTCCCAATACAGCTGTGTCCCTGAGCTGCTGCCTGACTACTCGCTGTGGGGCAGGGGAGGGGAGGGAATGGGAATCGGTGGACTCTTTGGGCGCACTTGCCCCAGAATCTCTGCCTTCATCTTGGCCTCGAGCTCTCTCCCAAGTAATTGGGAAGACTACAGTCCCAAAAGAGTTAATCAGGAAAGGTTTCCTGAAGGAGGCAAGCGAAGAAATGGTGTATGGGGATGAGCCAGGGCCCAGGAGAACCACCGCAGAGTTTAGGTGGAGTTGGGGAAAGCGCTGGAGCACGTTCCTGGATTGGGATTAAAAGGGACTTCTTCATGATCGATTCTATGGGGCGGGGGAGGGAATTTTGGAGAAATACAGTGGAGTCGTAGCGTGATTTGAGTTTTAGACCAGGAAATTTTATCCCAAAGAGAATTTGGCTGAAAGAATTTAGATCACTTGAGAGGTAAAACTGCAGAAAACAGCAAAGGATTCAGCCCTGCTGGAGGCAAAGGTTTGCTGGAGCGGTTCCCCTTCAGATAGCTGTAGGGGGGTGTCGACAGCGCGTATTTCATCGCACGCATGCGTAGCATTCCCTGGAAAAGGCTCGCAGCCACACCAGAACCCCGCTCTCTACAGCTAGTGCGTACGGGTCGCGATGTTCCTTTTCCCCGGATGGTGCTGGCAGCAGATAACTGTTCATTACTTTAGATACCAATGGGAGGGACGAATGGCACCACCTGCCTCGCCCCCGCCTTGCGCTAATGACACTTAAGGCCTTGCGCGGGTGGTGGCTGCTTCTGCAGATTTTCAAGTCAGGTTTTTCTTCCGCGCTTGGCCGGAGTATCCGCCCAGTTCGAGACCTAGTCCATTCCTGTTGGCGCCGCCTGGAGGCCGGACAAAGCCCTGCAGCCTAAGGAAGACGTCCCAGTCATACACGTTTGCTACTGCAGCTTTTTAAATTTGGTACCGGGGATTGAACTCCGGGGTGCTTAACCACTAAGCCACATCCCCAGCATTTTTTTTTTTTTTTTAATTTTACTTAGAGACAACGATCCTCCTGCTTCAGCCTTCAGAGCCGTTGGGATTACAGACGTGCGCCTGGCTTCGTTTGCTTCTTAAAAATGTTCTTGGAGGGAAACAATCTACTGAAGAAACCTGAGATTGTTTCTACCTTCGCCTTTTACTACTTGAGACCTTAATTCTACCCTAAGCCTGTTTCCTCATCACCAAAAAAAAAAAAAAAAAAAAAAAAAAAAAAGAAAAAGAAAAAGAAAAAAGTTGAGAGGCTTAAGTACTATAGTGTACAAACGCTTTCTGAAGGAGAAAGTACGAGATAAATGGTTCCTTATCTACTCATAATTAGGGTATTCATAACTTTGAGATCTGGTTTTTACTGAACAAGTGTTTCCCTTTGTATCATCATAAACTGCACTTACAGATTTAACCCTCAAGGTTTTTATATGTCCTCTGAGTGTGAGATATTCCTCACAACTCAGTTAAGCTTGTTTAGACAAATGTAGTTATCCTCCAGCGTTTAACTTCTCTTTTTTCTTTTTGGTGTGTGTGTGTGTGTGTGTGTGCGTGTGTGTGTGTGTGTGTGGTATTGGGGATTCTGCCACTGAGCCACATCCCCCCCCACCCAGTCTCCCAATTTTTAAAATTTTTTTGAGACAAGTTCTTGCTATGTTGCTGGGACTAACCTTAAACTTGCAAACCTCCTGCCTCAGCTTTCAGTTGCTGAGATTCCAGGTGTTCACCACCCTCTGACCAGAGTTTAATCTCTTAGCACTGTTGCACCAGATTGGAGAAATCCTTTAGGTCTCAGTTTTCCCCTTCTTGCATGCCTTACTTAGAGATAAGATGCTCTGGGGCCATTGCTAGTGCCCTAGATATTGAAAATAAAAGAATGGAGGATCTTTCCAGTTACCTGACTTCATTTAACTTTCAAACCAAAATGTTAAAGAAAGGATAAAGAAAAAAGTTGAGATTGCAGCCTTTCAAAGTTCTCAGAGGAACAAATTTCACAAATATAATTATACCCCTGAAGGTGGTCATAAGCAAGAGGGGCAAATGATTCTCAGGTTTAAATATAGTCCCAAAAGAGAAATACAGTCATCCCTCTGTGTCCAGGGGGAATTGGTTCCAGGACCTCCCCATATCAAAATATGTAGGTAAAGGGGCTGGGGTTGTGGCTCGGTGGTAGAGTACTTGCTTGGCATGTGTGAGGCACTGGGTTCAATCCTCAGTACCACATAAAAACAAACAAACAAAGGTATTGTGTCTGTCTACAACTAAAAAAAAAAAAAAAAAAAAAAAAAAAATTTTTTAAATATGCAGGTACTTAAGTCCTTTATATAAAATAGTACAGTATTTACATATAACTACCATACAACCTCCCATATCCTTTAAATCATCTCGACTACTTATAATACTTAATGCAATGTAAATGCTATGTAAATGGTTGTTAGGTAATAATGATAATAAACAAAAGTCTGTACATGCTCAGTACAGAGGTAATTCCCCCCAACAAATATTTTTGATCTGTAGTTGGTTGAATGTGTGTGGAATGCATGGATATGGAGGGCCAACTGTACATACAGTGGAAATTTAATCTTCTGACTGCAGAGAGCAGCATTTATAGGTTAACCTCCTGGCTGTAGTTTAATTGTAAAGGATGTTCAGTTTTTAGTATCTATAAGAGTATGGTGACTTCTCTTGCCAAAAGTGTCTAAGTTGGATTCTTAGAGGTAGCAACTATGTTGCTCTGAGTGCAACAGTCCTTGGATTTTATCACTTGTTTTGTATGCGACCTTAGCAATTCAACTAACCTTTCCAAGCCTGTTTCTTTTGTAAGGAATGGAAAGAACAAATGCAAACAGGGATTTGTAAAGCATCATATAAATACAGGTTTAAATTGTTTTGTAGGAAACAGTTATTTGCCCAAAATAAAGTAGGCCACTACCAAGTATTGATTCATTAATACTCATGAGATACCTCTTTCTAACAGATAGTAGTGAATAACAAATTAAGGAGATGAATTCAAAGAATTATTGCTGACAACAGAGGGATAAATATGACCTCAATTAAGAGATCTGATGATGGTTTTTAAAAATCAAAACATTAGCTCAAACTTTATCTTTAGGAGAAAACCAGAATGTGCCAATAGGAGGATAGAGTCCTCATCCTTGGGGATTTCTAAGCAGATTTCTCAGAAGCATCCTGGGAGGTTATAGAGAAACCAGGGCCCCAGCAGGCAGTCCATCAGCTTGTGTAAGGCTTTGGGGACCTGAAACTCAAAAGCTTCCATGGTCACAGAGCTCAAAAAGCTGTTTAGCATATTGAGTTCTTTGAGGGCTAAATCGCAGGGGCCTGAGCTATTATTGTCTCTCAGATTTGTGGTTCCTTGATGCCACCACCACACAGGTGAGTCACTCTGCTACTTAATCCAGCAATTGACCCATTAGAGCTGTTGACTCATAAGAATTTAAGGCTTCAAGATAGCTGGAATAGGGTCTCACTAAATTGCTAGATTAGTTTCAAACACGTGATCCTCCTGCCTCAGTTTCTTGAGTTGCTAGCCTTGTTGTGCTTGCGAGGCCAGCACTCTACCAACTGAGCTATATCCCCAGCCCCTCCCAGCCCTTTTTATTTTTTATTTTGAGACAAGTTCTCACTAAATTGCTTAAGGCCTCATTAAATTGCTGAGGCTGACTTTGAACTTGCAATCCTCCTGCCTCAGCCTTCCAAATCACTGGGATTATAGACATGCAACACCATGCCCAGGCTCCATTTCAATCCTCTATATTTTCTACCTATTGATCTCCTGGGAGTAGAAAGCTCTCTTTCACAAAGAAAATCTTAGGAAAGTTGCTCTAGTTCATGTTTTTCCCCATCATTTAAGAATATCATCCATCAGCTGGGTGCACTGGTACACACCTATAATACCAGTGGCCCAGGAGGCTGAGGCAAGAGGATCATGAGTTCAAACCCAGCCTTAGCAATTTAGTGAGGCTCTGTGCAACTTAGCCAGACCGTGTCTCAAAAAATAAAAAGGGCCGGGGATGTGGCTCAGTGGTTGAGTGTCTCTGGGTTCAACCTCTGATACAAAAAAACAAACAAAAAAAACATTCATCAGAGAACTCTAGGTTCCTGTCTCTCCAATTCCCTCCAACTTTCCTTCCCATCTTCCTGATGATCTCTCTCACCAGGATTTTAAATTAAAAACTACTCTTAGTTCTTTGCTTTTCAAGGCTCCTCAAGTTCCTGCTCTTTTTCCTTTCAGCACAGCAAAGACCTTATATACATTTTTGAGGTATTTGCCAGAAGTACCTCATAATTAATATATGCACAGTATTTGTCGACTATATGTATTTACCAAAAGTCAATTATCACCATGTAGCCTAGCACATGCAGGTGTTCAATTTCCTAAATACTGACTTTGAGAGTTTGCTTGGAGATTCTGATTGTTGAATGCAGATGTCAGTATGTCCTTGAATTTGGTATCCTCCTTTTAAAAAGAAAGGTATCCTGATTGACATTAAATGACATTTGAGAGCACTGTACACTATATGGGGATACCCTTTAGCTAGCAAAATTGGTTTGCTCTACCCTGGTTATCAATGGGGCTTGAGCTACTACTACCAAACTGTTCCTTGTAGTTACTTAATAAATATGTGCTCAATTAGGACTGAGGCAGCAAACACCTTAACTAACAAAAGCTGAGACACCAGTAGAGCAAATACTCTTTCCAAGCCTCCCTGAGTCTGATGTTTTTTACCTGCTACCTCTCAGTATTGACTCTCACACAAGACACAGAATATTCAGCTATTATTCTCCCCTCTTGGTGGATTGCTTTTAGAGAAAGGGGTGAGGGAAAAGAGGAGGAAGGAAAATGTACATTTAACAGGCCAGTCAAAAGCTTTCTTCATTCTCATTTCACTTCTTGCCTCAAGTTGCTCAGCCTGTCCAGAATATCAGGTTGAGATGGACAGCTACTTATGGGTATGAATAGGATCAGAGAGTAGATATAATTTTTGCCTAAGAGATTAAAAAAAAAATTAAATGATACTCAAAATGAGACTTTGACATTTTATTAAGAAACATCTTTATTTTAGATGATAGTACAAAAATTGCATATATAGTATAGATCTGTATAGGTATGTATATATATACATAAATGCTCATACACACACATACACACAAACTTCCTCATAGAATCAAACTCTTCTTTATCCTAAATTTTTAAAAAGTAGGCTATTTTTAAGTTTTCCTAAAAACATGCTGTACATAAAGCTGTCAGACAATCTGAAAAAGTGAGGACCTTGTGAAAAGAATATAGGGGCACTCCTCCCTGCTGCCCCCCACCAAATGGCCTTGGCAGAAGGAAAGCATGTGGGGCAAAGCCAGGGAAGAGTTGCTACCATTATTGTTGATAGAGCCAGATGCCTGAAACCAAATGGGAAAGCGCAATTAAATAGAGGGTGTGACCTAGATTAATTCTCAAACAAACTACATCAGAATAAACAAAATATGTGGTAGGGAGGGGAGTGGAGAGAGAAAAGATAAGGCCCAAGGATAAAAATGACCTACTAATTAAGTTCTAGTCCCTGGGAAAGACTTAATGAGATAAGAACAATGGATTCACAGAAGCAGAAGCAGTGCAGTGGGGGCAGAGGAATGGAGGGAAAGAGAGATAGGGAATCACAATTTCCTGCTATTAACAAATTGCTACTGTAGAGTCTAGGAATGTCACCCTATCCTGTAGTCCTAGAGAGGTTAAATTTTTTAAAAAATTAAAAAGGGCTGCACCAGAGGCTCAAAGTTATTTAATTCTAATTCATATCCTTCTTGCTCCTGCTGTCTTGTTAAATAAATTGGCATAGGAAATGAGTACTAACTCAGAAGGGGGAAAGAATCATCACATAAAATGAAGACTGAAAGAAGTCTAGATAGAGTTCATACAGGTGGACTTGACATGCATTCCATTTTAAAGCTCCTTTCCTAGTCATTCAGAGATGGGTCTGGACAGGAGTGGAAAATAGGAAGCTGTTCTCTAATAAATTAGGACAAAAACTGATTCCCACTCAGTATTAAACTTCTAGGAAGGGTTCATTATATGCTTCAAATCTTCTAGTTTTAGAGGTCCCTAATGTTGTTAGGAGAGTCACATAAGCTTTTCAAAATGAAGATCAATTCTCAACATAAGATTTCTAAACTAGGAAAGTGGATATATAGAATATCTGTTCCTTCTGCCATGCTGCCATGACTCTTTATCTGGGTGCCCCCCCCCCCACTGAGGGATGAGATTTTTTTTATAAATGTCAGTCAAAATAGCTTCCACAGAGTGAAGGAAGCCTACTTGGTGGAGGGGTAGTTCCATTTCTAGCCCTATTCAGCTCTGAACCTTTTAGCATACATGATGTCATCACACTACCTGCTAAGCAAATTCCCTTTAAAGCCAGGCGCTGGCTCTCCCTGGAGCCTCACCCCTCAGGTTTCTCTTTTTGCCGATTAAAGCACATCTCTCAGAAGCAGGCAAAGTAATGCTTTGTCTTCCCCAGCGCACTCAGCAAACCCAAAGAAACCCTCTCTTATGTGTTTAATAAAATAAAAAGTTTTCCAGGTTCTACCTGGTACTTTAGAGCAGAACCTCAAATAAACAAAGAGAAAATGGGAAAATACACACATATTTACAAACGTACACACTAACGTATGTCCAGCAAAGGGTTTAAAAACTATCATGATCATATAATACCTAACTTCAAATGGAGGGCCCTGTGAGATTCATTTTTTTTTTTTTTTTTTTTTTTTACTGCGGATTGAACTCAGGGGTACTTTACCACTGAGCCACATACCCAGCCTATTTTGTATTTTATTTACAGACAGGGTCTCACTGAGCTGCTTAGTGCCATTGCTGAGGCTGGCTTTGCTCGCCATCCTCCTGCCTTCGCCTCCTGAGTCGCTGGGATTACCATTGTGCACCACTAGGCCTGGTTTCATTCCTTTAACATTAATATAAAGAAAGAATAATCATTTTGTTTACAGAGATTCCTAACATCACCAAGCAGACAAAAATTTTAATTATGCAATAGTAAGACTGAAGAAGAAGGAATGCAAAGTAAATAAATGTATATCTGACAGAGGAAAAAAACATCTTTAAGAACTAAGTTCAGGGGCTGGGGAGATAGCTTAGTTGGTAGAGTGCTTGCCTTACAAGCACAAGGCCCTGGGTTCCATCCCCAGCACCACAAAAAAAAAAAAAAAAAAAAAAAAATTCAAAACACAGAAAACCCTAATGCCAAGTCTTTCCATATTTCAATCAAGGGATCTCAACTCTGGCATTACAATTAAGAGATCCCACAGAGGTAGTGATGGGAAGGGAATGCATATTTATATATTTATAATTAATTTCCCTGAAGCTAGGAACAAGAACAGAAGTTTTACAATTCTTTCTCTTTTTTGGGAAAAGACTTAAGACCAAAATGTAAATGTAGGTTCTAAAATTCTTGACTTTAATACTGATAGCACTAAAATAGCTTCATTTTATTGTAGAGAACTATCCTCAACTCCAAATTTCTCCTGCTCAAGGACCAACTCTGAACCACCTGTTACTTCTCCATAATCCAACCTTGCCAGTAAACTAATTGTAATCCCCTAAGCCAAAAGAGCTAACTCACATTTTCCTAACTTCTATGAATGACCCAGAAAGATATAAAAAATCCTGACTTAGTATTGTAGTATTGTAGTACTCCATTCAATACTGAATTTCTACAAACAAACATCCTGACCATTCTCTTCATGGCAATATAACCAGAGACCAAATTCTATTCCCCTTCTAGGGCATGCTAATATGACTATTCCAAGTAAATAAAAATGAATACTTTTTTCCTTCCCACCCCTTTTCAGACATTTCCTTTCTCTCACTCCCTATCCCAGCCTCTCCACTAAGAAACCCCCATGTCAGAGACTCCCATCATCATTTTAAATGACTTGACTGTATTAGAGACTTTGGGAGAGGAGTAGAAGATATATTCCACAAAAAGAGTAATAAGAATTCCTAAACAGTTCCCCCCAAAAGTGGGACTTTGTATGCTCAGAAAGGAGCACTAGATGGATATTCTCTACTTCCAATCATTAAATAGCCCAGAGAATGAGGTAAAAGTTCAATTTAAATAACTATTTTTTTTTCAGTAAGTGGAATTGAATCCAGGGTGTTCACCATTGAGAACATGTTCACCATGTTCTGCCCTTTTTAATTTTTTATTTTGAGACAGGTTCTTGCTAAATTCCCCAGTCTAGCCTCAAACTTGGGATCCCCCTGCCTCAGTCTCCCGAGTTGCTGGGATTAAAGATGTGTACCACTACACCTGACTGGACTCAGATAATTTCTGCAGTTAACCTCCACTCCCTTAATGGGGGTGGGGGAGGATTAAAGTCAATATATGCACCAAGAACATAAACAAAAGACATCTAAAATAATACTTGGTCCCTCTGTAGTTAAGCTAAGGTTCTGAAATGCCACACAGCAGTTTATTGTTAGCACCTGGTTCCCAAAGGGCCTCAGAAAAAAAGAAAAACATTGCAAATATGAACAGGATGATATGACAGCAGATACCACAATTTCATCCTTACCATTACCTAGGCTCCTCCACTGCATTTCCCTGTCATCCCCAACAGCGGGGAACAATCTTTGATCATCTGGGAAGTGTTGGATACTTAACATACATGGAGAAAACCCTGTTAAGGTGGCCAGTAGCCAAGGTTAATTTCAAAACTGGTATTTTTGCTTACAAATGTCTAACAGCCAATTCTGTTTGTTAAATTTATTTTCAGACTATTTTGAGCTCAAAATGATTCTCCATCTTCAGAACACTGTAGCAATTTACTTTACTAATCAAGGTAAACAGAACCATGTTAACTGTCAAGTTTTTTTTCCAAATTAAAAATGCATGTTTTCCCCATGATCACTAATTAGGAAAACCATATTCTAAACAGTCATTTGCTTGGCACATCTCCCTCTGGTTTCTTCTAATTTACAATAAAGCAAGCAAGTCTAGAATGATGAGGGCCCAATTTGAAAGGCAATAACCTCTGCGATGTAACCTCTCCAAAACCTCTCCCTCTTACTTCCTCCCTCTCTTTCTCTCTCTCTCCATCCATATACCCTCCCTCTTTTGAAAAAAACTTCATGATGACACACAAAGAAAACCCAGCAATGAAACACATTCCAAAGCCTCTGGGCAGTGGGAGCAGGCATAGTGGGAAAAAAGGGAGGAAAGTAAATAAGCCAGAATCTTTGGTTCCTTACTTTATGGCACTGATAGTATTCCCTTTGTCAGCATACACTGGGCACCTATAAGGCACAAAGCTCTGTAGCAGACCCAGGTTTACAAAAACAGAACAATTTACTCCTCCTAAATCAAATGAAAACAAACTACACATTATCAGCATTGCTCTTTGACACCCTCCTTTTTTTGCGCACAAGATGTAAGTTCCACAGAAAAGTAAATGTGTCCTAAGTGACATAAATTTAACAAAGTTTTATAAAATTAAAGAGTCTGAGCCTGATATTACATAAATAATGTTTGTAAGTAAGTTGTATGACAACAGATTACCCTCCTAATTGCAATTTTATAAAATCCAGTCAGCACAAAGTTAGCGTCTCAAGACAAGAGTTTCATAACCCCACCAGCCTCTTTTTGGCCACCTTCCAGCACTCTAGAAATACAGCCTGGAGAATTTAGGTATTATAAACTTCTTCTACATAAACAAGTTTCTTTTCCGGTTTTTAAATATTCCATTTCAGTTTCTTTCTTTCTCTTTTTTCCTTCCTTTCTTTGTGGTGCTGGGGATTGAATCCAGGACCTGGTGCATGCTAGGGACCTCCTATCATTGAGTTATATCCCCAGCTGTTTCGGTTTCTTACACTGGCATCTGAGGTATGAACACAAATTTATCAGGCAATCACAAATTTTTTTCCAGTGAAATTAACTCAGGATAGATGGGAGTGCCTGTTCCTTTGGAAGTGGAATATATTCCTTTTCTCTTCCCCAGTGCTTGCTTCTAAAATTCCCTCCTAATTAGTTTCATAAATTTAAGGCAAATTTTCAGGTCACTTGATGGTATAATTACTAAAGGCTTTTGGTGTATATGTACTAGGAGTATTATCTTAAAACCTTTTGATAGAAAGTCAGTTATTTAAAAAAAATCAACACAAATCTATCACTTTTACCTCTATATTTAAAGCAATGATGTGAGTTGAGAAATTTGGTCCTTGTTCTCTTGGTCCCCAAGGAGAAGCATTCCCTAAATATGGCTTTGAATTTTCCAGTTGCATACAGAGTTTTCCTGGGCATTGTACCCTGCTATAGTTTTCTTGTTAAGGACATCCTTAACTTTAATACAATGTTTGTGCTCTGTATTTTCTTCTTAAAAGAGGAACAAGATGAACACAGTGCAAGTTATGGCCCTTGTATGTTAAGATGAAACAGTCTCCATAGAAACTCCAGTATGAGGCTCTGTGGTCCCTCCTGACCTAGACACTTCTGTTTCTCTTTCTTCCACCTCTCCCTCTGTGACTACTACAGCATCTACCTCAGCTACCTCTTCAACCATGGTGAATTCAACTCCATTGGGCTGTTGTCGGGCCATAGCCTCCAGTTTAAGGCGGTACTCCTCTGCCTCTTGCTCTTTCTTTAG
Organism: Sciurus carolinensis; assembly: GCF_902686445.1. Classification (NCBI taxonomy): domain Eukaryota; kingdom Metazoa; phylum Chordata; class Mammalia; order Rodentia; family Sciuridae; genus Sciurus; species Sciurus carolinensis. The sequence continues at coordinate 98,458,528 of NC_062213.1, forward strand.
GAGTTGGTGTCGATATTCCTGCGCTCTTCGATTGGCCTCCTGGAGTTGCTGCTGTAGTAACTCTCTTTCTCTGCCTTCCTGTAAGATAAACCATGCCACCACCAGGTAAGAATTCCAGATCACAGATTATCCAGAAAGTAGACAGAAAGAAGGGTTCAGGCTTCAGTAGTTACAGCTTTTGATTCTTTCCTTTTTCTTCTCTCCATCATCGCTAAGAATAAATTACCTGGCCTTCTTCCACACTGTTTGTCATCTCTTCCATCCTTGGTTTCTTTGCCAGTGGTAACTTCTCTACTACTTCTTCTTCTTCTTCAATTACAGTCTCTTCTGCAACCTGACCAGCAGGTACAGTTAGAACTACAAGTCAAAGAACACCAATTGGAGGTGATGAATACACAGTAAGACAAAGAGGCTCTGCTTGCATTTTTGTACCAATTTTTTTTTTTTTTTGTATTGAGTATTGAAGTCAGGGGTGCTCAACCACTGAGCCACATCCCCAGCCTTTTTTATTTTTTATTTTGAGGCAGGGTCTCACTAGGTTGCTTATAACCTCACTAAGTTGCTAAGGCTGGCTTTGAACCTGCAATCCTCCTGCCTCAGCCTCCCAAGCCACTGGGACTATAGGCATGCACCAGCACACCTGGCAGGTTTTGCTTGCTTTTAAATAGAAAACAAAGTGTAATATTCTTTGACATACTTTTTCATCTCTTTGGATTTTAGAATCAAAAGGTAAGGCATGGCCCTGCAGAGAGAAAAAGGATTAAAGAAGAACTAAGAAGGGCTCAGGAAGGTATAGATTTGTAAGCCCAGAAACCACACAGGTAAATTCCAGGTCTGAGGCTATTATATAAAGATGTTTGACTCCAGCAGGGGGCAATCGCAAACACCTGTGATCCCAGTGGCTTGGGAGGCTGAGGCAGGAGGATTACGAGTTAAGAGCTAGCCTTAGCAACTCAACAAGGCCCTAGGCATCTTAGTGATACCCACTCTAAATAAAATATTAAAAAGGGCTGGAGATGTGCTCAGTGGTTGAGCACCCCTGGGTTAAATCTCTGGTAGAAAAAAAAAAAAAAAGATTTGACTCTAGTAGCTATGACCATCTAGTTCATGATTTCTGCAGGAATAACCTGCCTAAAGAAGGCCAGGATGCTGGTAGTATAGCTCAGAGATAAAACATATACTTAGTATGCATGAGGCCTTGGGTTCAGTTTCCAGAACTAATAAAAATAAATAGATAAATAAAGTCAGAAATCTTTATTACAATTATTGAGAAACTTCTAATGAAAGTAACTGTATCTAAAATAGTTACTTCTCTACCATTAACTGTACCTAAAATAGTTACTTCTCTTCCCATAGATAAGTGAGAGAAAGGCAGACATGCATAAAACATACAATGCTTTATATATCTATACGAATGGCTAAAATTAAAATGTGATAATACCAAATAGTAAAGAATGTAGGGAACTAGATTGTTCATAAATTGCTGGTGGGAATGTAAAATGTCACAGTTACTCTAGAAAATCACAGTTTGGCAGTTTTACAAAACTAAGTATGTACTTACCATATGACCCAACAATTACACTTTTGGGCATTTACTTGAGCAATTTGAGAATTTATGTTCTTATAAGAACTGGTATATGAGTCAGGCATGGTGGCATATGCTTGTAATCCCAGCTGCTTGGGAAGCTGAGACAGAGGATCATAACTTCAAGGTCAGCATCAACAACTTAGCAGGCCCTAAGCTATTTAGTGAGACCCTGTCTCAAAAATAAAAAATAAAAAGGGCTTGAGATGTAGCTCAATGGTAAATTGCCCCTGGGTACTAAGGGGGAAAAAATCTGTACATAATTGCTCATAAAAGCTTTATTTTATTTATTTATTTATTTATTTATTTATTTATTTATTTATTTATTTATGGTGCTGGGGACTGAACCCAGGGCTTTGTGCATGTGAGGCAAGCACTCTACCAACTGAGCCATATCCCCAGACCCATAAAAGCTTTATTTTTTGATAGCTGAAAGCTGAAAAGTATTCAAATGTCCTCAACAGGTAATAACATGAATGTACCACAATATAATAGCATGGGTACACCACAGCACTGTATGGATGTACCACAATATTTATTGTACTTAGTAATAAAAAGGAATAAACTACACACAAACAACAACTTGGATGGATCTTAAGGGAATTATGCTGGGAGAAAAAAGTCAATCTCAAAAGGTTACATAGTATATGATTCTATTTAATGTTCTATGTGTGTGTGTGTTACTAGGGATCAAATTCAGGGCCTTGGATCACATATGGTAGGCAAATAAATAGTCCATCACTGAGCTGCATCCCCAAGCCCCATTTATATAACTTGTTTTTTTCTTTTTCTTTTGTGGTGTGCTAGGGATCAAACCCAGGGCCTCATATGCTAGCCAAGCACCCTACCACTGGGCTATATGAGCTATATCCACAGTCCTATAACTTTTTCTTTTTTCTTTTTTTTTTTTGGTACTGGGGATTGAACCCAGGGGTATCTTACCCCTGATTTACATACCAACCCCCTTTTTATTTTGAGACAAGGTCTAGCTAAGTCGCTGAGTGTCTCATTAAGTTGCTGAGCTGATCTTGAACTTGTAATTCCCCTGCCTCAGCCGTCCAAGTCCCTAGTATTACAGCTGTGCACCACCATGTCAGGTCCCTTTAACATTCTTGAAATGACAAAAAATCATAGAGAGAGAACAGATTACTTAGTGGTTGCTAAAGGTTAGAATGGAATGGGAAGAGAGGTGGCTGTGGATATAACAGGATATCACAGGGATCCCGTGATGGAACTGTACTATACCTTCACTCTGGTGGTTCTCATACAAATGTACACATAGTTAAAATCGCACAGAACTAAGTGCACACACATTCACAGGAATGCATGTAAAACTTGGAAGGTCAGTGAATTACATCAATATCAACTTCCTTGTGAAATTATACTATAGTTATGCAAAATGATACCATTGCAGAGAAACTGGGTGAGGGTATAGGAGATTTCTCAATACTTATTTCTTAGAACATACATGAATCTATTATGGTCTCAAAATAAAAAGTTATTTTTAAATCACTTTTATAACTAAAAATAAAATAAAAATTTTTTTGGCCAGGTGCAGCATCACACTCCTATAATCCCTATAATCCTCTGTCTAGAGGTCTCACTATGTTGTTGCCTATGCTGATCTCAAACTGAGTCTTAAGCAATCTTTCTGCCTGCCTCAGCCTGTAGGCCACAGTGCTCAGATTTCAAAAAAATTTTAGGGGCTGGGGAGATAGCTCAGTCGGTAGAGTGCTTGCCTTGTAAGCACAAAGCCCTGGGTTCGATCCCCAGCACCCCCCCCAAAAAAAAAAAAAAAAATTTTAGGGCTGGGGGTACAGATGAATGGTAGAGTGTTTACCTGGCATGCATGAGGCCCTGGGTTCAATTCCCAGCACTGCCAAAAAAAAAAAAATAAAATAAAAATAAAAAATAAAAGAGCTGGGCACAGTGGTGCACACCAGTAATTCCAGCAACTGGGGAGGCTGATGCAGGAGAATGACAACTTCAGTCAGCTTTGGCAACTTAGTGAGTCCCTGTCTTGAAAAAATAAAAATAAAAAGGGCTGTGGATGTAGCTCTGTGGTTAAGAGCCCCTGGCTTCAATCCCCAGTACCAAAAAACATTAAAAAAAAATTTTTTTTTCAGTTGTAGAAGGACATAATACCTTTATTTTATTTATGTGGTGCTGAGGATTGAACTCAGTGCCTCACACGTGAGGCATGCACTCTACCACTGAGTTACAACCTGCCCTCAAGAAATATTTTTTAAAAATTTTTAAAAAGCTATAGTAACATGTTGAAAAGCTTCTACCTATCCCTTGTTATTCAGTAATCCTTTCCAGAAGGAATCAATTTTTTTTGGTTTTATTTATTTATTTTTCCCCTTAGGAAGAAATTTTCTTCCAGAGGCATTCTAAGTCTAAATTTACATATATTTCCCCATTTGAAAACACAAAGAAAGCATACTTCACACTTCCTAAATCTTATTATTGTTACTTGACAATGTGTGTGTGCATGTGGTACTGAGGACTGAACCCAGGGCCTTAAGGATACTAGGCAAACACTTTTCCACTAACCTACATTCCCAGCCCCTTTTATTTTGAGACAGGATCTCACTAAGTTGCTAGGACTGGCCTTGAACTTGTGATCCTCCTGCCTCCGCCTCCTGAGTAGCTGGGATTATAGGCATGTAACACTGTAACCCATTAGGTTCTTTTTAATGTTTAAGAATTACAAATAATATTGTATTGAATAACTTAGTATAGAAGTCATTTCTGTGTGTTTGAATATAAATTAATAGAAAAAGAACTATTTACCAAAGTGTATGTGCATTTTTTTTTTTTTTTTTTGGAGTGGAGGTAACTGGGGATTGAACCTGGGGTGCTTTACCACTCAGCTACATCCCCAGCCCTTTTTAATTTTTTAGTTTGCTGGGATTACAAGCGTGTACCATTGTGTACTGCTTGCATCTTTAATACTGATAGATACTGCTAATTTACTCTTCAGAGGATATATTAATGCAAAATCTTACAAGTGATTTACAAGAGTGCCTGTTTGCCTATACTCTTGATAGTTGAGTGTTATCATGGGATCTCAGTCCAATATTTATTTGCATTTCTTGTTATCAGTGAAGCAGTTTGAATATATTTTCATGTTTTTAAGAGGCATCAGTATTTTCTGTGAACTACTACTTCATACTATTTGATCTATCACTAGATCAGATCGTTTTTTTCAAAATATTTTTTTAGTTGTAGATGGACATAATACCTTTATCTTATTTATTTATTTTTATGTGGTATTGAAGATTGAATCCAGTGCCTCATGCAAGATAGGCAAGTGCTCTACCACTGAGCTACAACCCCAGCCCAGATCATTGGTTTTTACTGACAAATTTTATATATATTAGAGAAATTAGTTTTTTCTGTTTATTTTTCTTTTTCAAAGCTTATTTGTCCCATCTTTTATCTGGCATTCTTCCATTTCCACTATTTGTCTTAATTTTTTCCTTTAGGGGAGTGTGGTGTGAAGTGTCTAAAATATTTTTTCTTTTTTTGTACCAGGGATTGAACCCAGGGGTACTTAGCCACTGAGCATATCTTCAACCCTTTTTATGTTTTATTTTATTTTGAGACAGAGTCTAGGTAAATTGCTTACAGCATTGCTAAGTTGCTGAGGCTAACTTTGAACTTGAAATACTTCTGCCTCAGCTTTTAGAGCTGCTGGAATTATAGGCATGTGTTACCACATCCAGCAAAAATATCTTTTAATAATCAATTGTTTACCAGGGATAACTCACCTTGCTGTCCATCTTGCATAGTTACAATAAATGGTTGGCCAATGGCTCCAGCAGGGATTGCAGTTTGGATATTACCCAGAGGGACTCCATCAGTCACTATGGTGATGACTCTTTGGCCTCCACTCCCTACCACTTGCTGGATCGATGAGTCAACAGAATTTCCTTGTATGATTTCCTCTGAATTAGCTAGAGATAATAAAAGTAAAATTTCAGCTTTTTAAAAAACAGGAGTATAGCAATTTCATCCTCCTTGAAATTGATACTTTTTTTTTTTTTTTTTCAGTGCTAGGGATTGAACCCAGGGCTTTGTGCTTGTGAGGCAAGTACTCTACCAACTGAGCTATATTCCCAGCTCTGAAATTGATACTTTTAAGGAAGAGGGAAAACTGGAAAAAAAAATAAATAAATAAATAAAAGTTAGGTTCAAGGAATTATGTGAAGTCAGAGGAGAAAAGAAAATAGAGAATGCATTAGAATAGTTCTTTCTTTCTTTCTTTCTTTCTTTCTTTCTTTCTCTCTTTCTTTCTCTCTTTCTCTTCTCTTCTCTTCTCTTCTCTCTCTCCCCCTCCCTCTCTTTCTCTCTTTTTTTCTTTTTTGCACTGTGAATCGAATCCAGGGGCACTTTACCACTGAGCTACATCCCCAGCCCTTTTTATTTTTTATGTTGACACAGGGTCTCACTAAGTTGCTAGGGCCTTGCTAAATTCCTGAGGCTGACCTGGAACTTTCAATCCTACTGCCTCAGCCTCCTGGGATTACAGGTGTGGGCCATGGCACACAAAATAAAATAGTATTTTCTAAAATATTTTCATTCATTAAGTTTATTAGTAGCTTTCAATAAAGATGATTTATATGCACAAATTGTTAATTTAAATATGCTTAAACTATTTTGTTTGTTTTGTACTAATATCAGAGGCTTCAATAGGCTGATGAACATTGTGATTTTCTTACAGTATATAAGTTATGGTGATTTTACCCAATATATGTGATTTTGGAATTCTTTTCTTTTTTTCTTCTCTCTTTCTTTTTTACACTGGGGATGGAACCCAGAGGTAAGCAACATCCCTAGCTCTTTTTGCTTTTTGTTTGAGAGGATTTCACTAAGTTGCCAACAAGGACCTTGAACTTGCAATCCTCCTGACTCACCCTGCTGGGTCACTATGCCAGGCTTAGAACCTTTTTTCCCCCGCTATGCTGGGAATCAAAACCAGAGGTGCTCTGCCACTGAGCTTATCCCCAGCTTTTCTTATTTTGAGATAGGGTCTCACTAAGTTGCTTTGAATTTGTGATCCTCCTGCCTTAACCTCCTAGGTTGGGGATAATATAGGTGTGGGCCTCTTTAGCCTCCTGAGTTGCTAGGAACATAGGTGTGGGTCACTGCAACTGACTCTTGGAACCCATTTTTTTAGTGAGAATCTTTTTTTTTTTTTTCTTTCTTTTGGTTGTACCGGAGATTAGGGCCTTGCACATGCTAGGATAGTGCTCTACTACTTAGCTACATTGCCGGCCCTTTGCAAGCATAAATAGTCAAAGTATTGAAGATAGCAAACAAACTATATGATAGGTATTTTCTCCCATCTGATAGATTAACAAGAGCTAACACTTGCTGACCACTTTATGTGCCAGCTGCCTTTCTAAGAGTTTTACATGAGTTATGTTGAATCAAGATTTTCAGTTTTAACTGGACACAGTGGTGCACACCTGTAATCCTAGCTATTCCGGAGGCTGAGGCACAAGGATTGCATATTTGAGGACTGCCTCAGCAACTTAGCAAGACCTTGTCTCAAAATAAAAATAAAAGGGCTATAGGCTGGGCATGGTGACACATGCCTGTAATCCCAGCGACTCAGGAGGTTGAGGCTGGAGGATCACATGTTTGAGGCCAGCCTCAGCAATTTATTGAGGCCCTATGCAGCTTAACAAGACCCTGGCTCATAATAAAAAATAAAAAAGAACTAGGGATGTAGTTCAGTGGTAGAGTATCCCTGCATTCCATTCCCAGTATGGCGGTGGGGGGATTTTCTGTCTGGTTAATCAACATCCCCAATCACTATTAGGGGAAACAACTCTTATCACTATGAAATTTCTCTATCTAAAGAGTCACAGGTAGAATCCTGCAATAATAAGTGAGACAAGAACTACCCAGATAAGTAAGACGCATTTGGGAAGTTCAGTGCAAATAAAGCATTCACACCTCTTAGAAACAAAGAATAGTTACATTTTACAGCTGAAAGGAACCTGCTAGATAATTCAATCCCACCATCATAACAGAGATGAGGAAACTAAAGACCTGAAAAAGTACAATGATTTATCCAAGATCAAAGAACATATCAAAAGACTAGCAAGAGTGCTTTTCCCTCTGCCATATGTGTCTGAGGAGATATCTTTATGAATACTAGCAGTCAGAAAAATAGGACTGAATTGGAGGAATGTTCTCACTACCCAAAGGTAAAGCTCTAAATCTTCTCCCTTTGTAGACCACTTGCTCTGATCAAGTGACTTGAAAACTTTCTGTTTTAAGTATCAAAAGTGTACTATATATATCGTTGGGCACAGAGGTGTGTGACTGTAATCCCAGAGATTTGGGAGGCTGAGGCAGGAGGATCACAAGTTCAAGATTGATTATCCTCAGCAATTTAGTGAAACCCTGTCTCAAAATAAAATGTTAAAAAAGGATTGAGGGAAAAAAAGGACTGGGAAGGTACCTAATACAAAGCAGAACACTCCTGGGTTCAATCCCCAGTACAACAACAAAATCGGAAATGGCAAAGCAATATCTCCAGTGAAAATAAAGGCACTCCTAGCTTAAAGTACACTGGATATGACAGTGAGAAAGGTAGTAGTCCCATAAATCTTGATACTTTAGTATAAGATATCTAGGCTGCTACTTTGAATCATTCCATGATGGCTTCAGTCAAAACAACAATAACTAAAAAAAATCTGCTAATACAAAACTAAACACCTAAAGCACGTGGAATCAGGGCAAACAAACTTCAGGCTATAAAAATATAGAGGAATAATTCAGTCATTCTCTGGTATTATTCAGCTGTCTGAAAACATCTCAATGATCTTCCTTTTGATGTTCAGTGACTCTATACATCACTTTTCCTAGGTGTTTCTAATTAATTATAATTCTTTAATATTTCATGCAAATTATATCTGCTGGAGATTGAAAAATCAAAGAAGAAATGGTAATTCACCCAGCAGATATCCCTTACCTACCTGAGGCTCTGTGTGAATTGGAGAGGGGGGCTGATGCCTCAGCAAGGGCTGCAAGGGTGGCCAGCACTGAGGTGGTAGAATTTGAGAATTGTACTGTTGAGGCCTGGGGGTCACCTAATTTAGTAAAAAAGGCAAATGAGGTACAGTGGAGAGAATAAATTGAGGCAAATAAAAATAGCTTATTAAATCAAAAGTTTAGGTTTTCAATCTAATGTCCTTAACCTTGTTCTCTAATCCAAACTGATGTAAAACATTTACCACGGAGTTAAAACTCTTTTAAGCTGGGTACATGCCTGCAATCCCAGCTCAGGAGGCTGAGGTAGGAGGATTGCAAGTTTAAAGCCAGTTCAGCAACTTAGCAAGGCCCTAAGGAATTTAGTTAGACCCTGTCTCAAAATAAAATAAATAAATAAATAAAAAGGGCTGGGGATGTGGTTCAGTGGTTAAGCACCCCTGGGTTCAATCCCCAATTCGAAACAAAACAAAACAAAAACTCCACCTCTTTTAAGGTCTAAAGAGTATTTCCTTTAAAGTGGATTAAGTTAATATGCTCTGTACAGGACCACTACACACATGTCATTTGATCATTCTCTTGGCAATGCCAATTCTGAACATTTGTAGCCAACATACCATAATTGCTGCCCTAAGTTGGCTATGCCAGGCTCTGACTAGAAGTCTTAAAAGCATGCCTCATCCAATTTAAGCAATGGTTAATACAACAGGCTCCTCCTGGCCTTTTTTCTACCATATTACGTCTGTTCATTAGCTCGATAGGTAAGAAGAATAGGATTGACCACTAGTGTAAGGACAGGTAAAAAAAGCCTCAAGCTCCATATAGCGAATGTCAAACTGGAAGTAAAATGGATTAATATTAAAAACAATAATTATCTACTTTAGTTAATACATGATGTGCAATTTGAAAAACTTTGTTCACAACCTTTTACTCTTGTATCTGTACTACTCTCACACCTTAGTTCTATGAAGAAAGTATATTAAATCTGACAACAGGACATGACTAACTTTATGAACCAAAAAAGTTCCTCTAAAGTTTTGTAGAAATCTAACTTTTATAAAACGAATTGCATTCTCTGTCTTTCACTGTAATTTTGGAGATACTTATTATGCCAGGCATGGATTTCTTGCCTTGAAGCTCCAAATATATCCTTCTTTACCCCGTCTTCAGTGCTAGAGTTGGACCTTATAAACATTTCTTGTAAGCTGGAATGAGATTAAGCTTTGTCATTATAAAAGTTGTTGCTGCTTCCTATATTGGCTCTTCCTGTGTTTTTTTTTCCTTTTGGAGTGGTGGGGGTCAAACTCATGGATGCTTTACCATTGAGCTAAACCCTCAGTCTTTTAAGATTAATTAATTAATTCAGTACCAGGGATTGAACCCAGGATATTTTACTACTGAATTATATCCAGAGTCTTTTTTATTTTGAGACAGGGTTTCATTAAGTTGCTGAGGGTCTCACTAAACTGCTGAAACTGTCCTCAAACTTGTGACCCTCTTATCTTAGCCTCCAGGGTCCCTAGGATTACTGCTATGAGCCAGCATGCCTGGCATCTGTTTTTGTTTGTTTGGTACTCCCGGTGGAACCCACCATTGCTTTATCATTGAGATACATCCCTAGTCCTTTCAATTTTTTATTTTGAGCTAGGGTCTAACTGAGGTGCTTAGGGTCTGGCTAAATTGCTAAGATTAGCCTTCAATTTGCAATCCTACTGTCTCAGTCTCCCAAATCCCTGGGATTATAAGTGTACGCCACCTCACCCACCTCCAGCATTTTTTTTTTTTTTTTTAAATTTTGAGACAAGGTATTGCTAAGTTGCTCAGGTTGGCATTGAACTTGTGATCCTCTTGCTTCAGTCTTCCACGTTGCTGGGATTACAGTCATGCATCACTGTGCCTGGCCTGACTTAGTAATTTTTAAATTTTATATATATATATATATATTTTTTTTATATATATTTTAGAAATTTAGAAATAACATATATACAAAATTATATTGTTAAATTATACAGATCACCATGTAATTTGCCTTCTGATTTGACTCTAATACACTTATCTTCTTTAAAAATGCCCCGTTTGTTGTGTTTGTTGTGGCAGTGCTAGGGATTCAACCCAGGGCTTTGCAAATGCCAGGAAAGCCCTCTCCAGCTGAACTACATCCTCAGCCCTAAAATGTACTCTTAATTTTTAAGTTTTTTCACTACCTATGCTTAAAGATTTTTTTCAGTTTTTATTCTATCAAGAAGTCAGTTATTTGTAAAATACCTAAGGAAATTCCCCTTTGTTGTTATTGTTTTTGTTGCTGCTGTTTTTGATATTGGGGATTGAACCCAGGGACACTTTACCACTGAGCTTTTTATTTTTTATTTGGAGCTTAGGGTCTTGTTAAATTGCTGTGGCTGAACTTGAACTTGTGATCTTTCTGTGCCACCTCACTTGGCAAGGAAACCCCCGTATATTCCTTATAGAAAATCCTTCCACAGAGCAAAGAATTCTTTCCTCTCTCCCTTTCGATACTAGGGATTAAACCCAGAGTGTCAAGCATCCTAAGCAGATGCTATCACTGAACTATATCCCCAGCCATTTTTGGTTTTTATTTTGAGACAGTCTCCCTAAATTGCCTAGGCTAGTCTTGAACTTGGGATCCTCCTGCCTCAGCCTTAACAGTAGTTGGACCTACAGGCATGTACCACCACCACCAGTTAAGAATTTTTTTTTTTTTTAATGTGTCTAATTTTGGTAATCTTACTGGATTATAAATTTGCATTTTAGCATATTTTTCTTTAAGAGGTGAATTTCTGGCCTAGAGCCTGTCCTCCTCTCTCTGACCACACCTGGCCCACTCTGCTTTATTGAGTATATTCATTCTACTTTATGTACTGTTATTTTCACCTTCAATAAATCTATGCATTTTCTGTCCAAAATAATAATAATAATAAAAGAGGTGAATTGATTGTTGCTGGGTGGGGCAGCACATGCCTGAAATCCCAGTAACTCAGGAGGCTGAGGCAGGAAGATATGATAACTGTGGAAGTTGGAATGAGGATAGAGACACTGATGATATGCCAATTTTATTCTAATTCTCTCATAAAATACCCACAGAACTAAGTGGTCTGAGTTCAAACATAATAATCCACTCAACTTCCCCTCAATAGGCTCAGTATCTTAACACAATTGAAATTAAAAAGAAAATATGCAAATTACTTCTTTAGAATTATCCTGTGAATTATAAGAAAATACTTTATTGTTCAATTTTGGGGGGAATACTGAGGATTGAATCCGGGGGCATTTGACTTTGAGACAGTCTTGCTAAGTTGCAGAGGCTGGTTTTGAATTTGTGGCCCTCTGCCTCAGCCTCCTGAATTGCTAAGATTATAGGCATGGGCCATTGCACCTAGTTTGTTCAAGAATGTTAATTACTTCTTTCTCCTCAGTATGATATTCAACATCCAGAGAGGTGTGGTAGCACATGCATGTAATCCCAGATGCTTCTTTGAAACTCACACACACACACAAACAAATAATTTTACTCAATTGAATAACACAATCTAAATTTGTCTTGTCTCTCCTTTTGTACTGATTTGGGTAGGATAACCAGATAAAAGAGGATAGAACTGCTTCACAAGTAAACTGACATGGGTAGGTCAGCTCTTATGTGATGATTTAGCAAAAATTTTTTTTTTTTTTTTTTTTTTTTTTGTGGTGCTGGGAATTGAACCCATGGCCTTGTGCTTGCAAGGCAAGCACTTTACCCACTGAGCTATCTCCCCAGCCCTGATTTAGCAAATTAAATTTACAGTTGTCAGCACAGAGAGAAAAGAAGAGTAGGTCTGCAAATAGTTACATTTCAAATAGAATACTGGCCCAAGGAAACCAGGGCAAAAACTCTCTATTCTGAATAATTTTAATTTAGGCTATCATTCCTGATCAAGATTTGGAGAATTTCAGTGGTTAGAATAAAGACCAACTCTAGTCCTTTTCTCATGTTTGTGAAGATATAATTTCATTGACTTCTAAAGACTTTTGGATTATAAAAATATTTGTTATAATCAGTATGACCTGACCCAAATCACTCTAAATCCAAAAGTTGCTGGGTGTGATGGTACATGCCTATAATCCCAACAATTAGGGAGGCTGAGATAGGAGGATCCCAATTCTAAGTCAGCCTAGGCAACTCAGCAAAACCCTATCTCAAAGTAAGAAATAAAAAGAACTGATAGAATGATTCTGATTCTACTGATAGAATGACCCTGGGTTCAAATCCTAGTACAACCAAATCAAAACAAAACAACAAAATAAAACAAAAATTAGTCATGCATAGATGCTGGCAGAGCTCAAATCTCAGTATATCAAAATTCAAAGGAACTTAAAAGATTGGGTTGAATACCCAGGGCCCCCTGCCCCCCCCCAAAAAAAAACCCAAAAAACAAAGGCTGTCAATGTTCTGATTTCATGTATGTATATATTTAAGCCAAATGTTCTGAATCATTTAGCTGAAAGTAAAACGTAAAATAATTGATAGACTATAAAAATAAATGTCACTATTGCCCCCTTGTGGGCATGACAGGGTCAACTTTTATTGAGAAGTTATATTTTCTTTTTTTTTTTTATTTGGTACTGGGGATTGAACTCAGGAGCACTTTACCACTGAGCCACATCCCCAGCCCTATTTTGTATTTTATTTAGAGACAGGGTCTCACTGAATTGCTTAGCACCTCACCATTGCTGAGGTTAGCTTTGAACTCATTCCTCCTGTCTCAGCCTCCTGAATGCTGGGATTACAGGTGTGTGCCACCGTGCCCCGCTAAGAAGTTATATTTTCACTTAACAGCTATTATTGAAATCGTCATAAAACTGGACACTGAAATACAAAATCTCAGTCTCAACAACCTCATAAGGTTGTAATTATTATATTAAAATTTTACAGATAAGTAAATGGACATAGAGAAATAATTTTTCCAAGGTCAAGAGCTAATCAATCAATAAGTATTTGAACATAGTTCTGATTTCAAAAGTCTGTGCATATTATGTACATGCATGTACATGCTTCTTCTGTTTTACCAGATTGCTGCTCAATAGTAATATCTCATTCAAGAGTGTTCCTTTGATGTTATACAAATTTAATTGGGAATTCAGTTATTTATCTACAGTTTTTATTTAGTTATATATTTAGGTTTCCCAGGTTGTCTTCAAATTTATGATCTTCCTGCCTCAGCCTCCCTGGGATTATAGGTGTGTGCCACTGGACAAAGCTTATTTATTTTTAAATGAAAGTCAGAAACAGAAAACCAACAGTCAACTTGAAAACTTATTTAACTAAGAACATGAAGCCAGGTGTGGTAGTGTATGCCTGTAGTGACTCATGAGGCTGAGGCAGGAGGATTATAAATCTGAGGCCAGCCTTAGCAATTTACCAAGGCCCTAAACAATTTAGCTAGACCCTGTCTCAAAATAAAAAATTAAAAGGGCTGGGGATGTAACTCATTTGTAAAACACCCCTGAATACCCCTGGGTTCAATCATCGGTATTAAAAAAAAAAAAAAAGAAAGAAAGAAAGAAAAGAAAAAAGAATTTAAATAAGTTTTTAAATAAGGACACAATTTCCTGCATGGAAAATAAATATTTGGGTTACTCTTTTTATTTTTTGGTATCAGGAATTAAACCCAGGGGTGCTTAACCCCTGAGCCATATCCCCAGTCCTTTTTTATATTTCATTTAGAAACAGGATCTTGCTGAGTTGCTTAGGACCTCCCTAAGATGCTGAGGCTGGCTTTGAACTTGCAATCCTCCTGCCTTGGCCTCCAGAGCTGCTGGGATTACACTGTGCCTGGTATTTGGAGCACTCTTCCCCCTCCCAGGCATGCTGCTCTGGGTGTTCTGGGTCTTTCTCTCACCTTCCTTCTTAATAAAATTCCTGCTTTCTTGCTTGAAAGAAAGAGAAAGGAAGGATGGAAGGAAGGAAAAAAGGAAGGAAGGAAATATCTGTAAAATGAGATATTGATGCTCTACCACTGAGCCACAACCACAGCCTCTCATTTTTTCTTTTTTGGATAGAAGTTTCTGTTTAAAACATTCCAGTCTTTTTTTTTGTGGTACTTGGGGATTGAACCCAGGGCCTTGTGCTTGCAAGGCAAGCACTCTACCAACTGAGCTATATCCCCAGCCCAAACATTCCAGTCTTGCCAGGCATTGTGGCGCACACCTGTAATCCCAGTGGCTCAGGAGGCCGAGGCAAGAGGATCTTGAGTTCAAAGTCAGCCTCAGCAAAAGCAAGGTCCTAAGCAATTCAATGAGAACCTGTCTCTAAATAAAATACAAAAAAGGGCTGGGGATGTGGCTCAGTAGTTGAGTACCCTCTAAATAAAACAAAGAAACATGCTGGTCTCAAAACATCAACACCAATATTTTTTGTTTTTTAAAAATACATTCTCAAGAACAAATTAAGACTCATACTTTATTTAAATAATCAGCACTTCAACAATCATTTATGTTTATTCCACTTTGTTACTACTTTAGATTAAGAATGTTTATTTCCTTTAACAGTACCATATTGAGGCACCCTTATATTTTCATTATGGGGTCGGATGTAAAGCTTCGATAGACAAATCTGTGGAATATTTTACATTTAATGTAAGTATTCCTGTATAATCCATATGTATGATCTTCCTTTCCCCTAGAAAGAATCAGTGTCTTGACTTAAAGAGCTTTTTTTGGGCAAATTTTAAAAATATTTTTGCTGGTTGGGGTTGTACCTCAGTGGTAGAGTGCTTGCCTAGCATGTGTGAGGCACTGGGTTAGATACTTAGCACCACGTACAAATAAATAAATAAAATAAAGGTATTGTGTCCATCTACAACTAAAAAAAAAAAATTTTTTTTTTAAAGTTTTTTTCCTGTGCTGGGGACTGAACCTAGTGCCTCAAGCATACTAGGCAAGCATTCTATCTCTGAGTTACATCGCTATACCTGTTTGGAAAATATTTTAATAAAGAAGAGGGTATCAGACAGGGTATCCAATCATCTCTAGGAAAATTTGAGGAGGTTTTATTCATTTTTAAGTCTAAAATAAGTGCCACGTTACCAGAACATTACCTGAGGTTGTTTTGGTGCTGGTTGAAGAAACAAGGCTAGCAAGATTAACAACCTCTCCGGAGGTGAAGATGAATGGAGCAGCCATAGTCACAGGGTTAGTCACAGAGTTGGCTCTCTCAGGATTAGCATTCACCTGATTCTGCATTGCTTCCTACCAAACAAAGCAGGATTCAAAGTCAGAACATTTATTAGCCTTAGTTATATAGTTACTGAATAGTACAAATCCCCTCCTGCTCTATGAAGCAGAACTAGTTCTGGTACCAGGGAGCACAGAGTTTTCATCAAGATTGCTTTTGTTTGTTTGTTTTTGTTTTGTTTTTCTCAAACCACAGCAATGGAGAGGTTAGATTGCTTTCCCAAGCTTATTTCTACCTGAGAAAAGCAGAGGTATATATTATTTGCAAAAACTCATAGATAATTCCCTTAACCGCTCTGGATCTTGTATTTTTACTTAAAAAATGAGGAAACTGGTCTGAATAGTCTAAAAAATAATTTATAGCACTAATATTTTATGATCAATTATCTACAAGTCAATGTGGTAGCAGGAGATCCCTGTAGAGAACTTACAGAGAAAAATATTCTCTAGAGTTTTGTCCAACTACTTGTTCTATTCTGCCACTGAAGAAATTCCTAAGAGAATATATAATGAGCAAATAAATGAGTGCCAGGTTTTGAAGTCTAGTTCCATATGCTATACTTTTGCTTCCATAGATTTTGGTGAAAAAAAAAAAAGGCTTAACAATAATTTTTTTTTTTTAACTTTCAGCAGTTTTTTGTTTTTTTTTTTTTTTTGCAGTGCTGGGGATTTGAACCCAGGGCCTTGTGCTTGCAAGCACTCTACCAACTGAGCTATATCCCCAGCCCAGAAGTTTTTTTGTTTTTTTTTAATAATTATTTTATTTAGTTTTGTATGTAGTGCTGAGGATTGAACCCAGGGCTCATGCCTGCTAGGCAAGGGCTTCACCACTGAGCTACAATCTCAGCCCTTTTAGGAAGTTTCTACAAATTGATCACCACTAAAAAAGTTCAGTTATGAAAAGGCTGTAAACAAGAATTGAAAGTTGAAGAGGCGAACCAGTCCTTGGGGAGTCATCTGTCAGAAAAACAAAGAAAAAACTGAAGATGCAGCAGAAATGACTATTTTTCACATTTAGTCATTCCATTGACTAAGAATTTCAATTGAAACACATTATCCATTCTCTGAATCCTGTTGAATTTCTTCTTCAGTATACTATCATCTATCCTCCACTATTACTTCTTTAGTTGAAGCCCTCATTGGCTCCTGCTTGGTCTAATGAAAGTCCCCATATGGTAATTTAGCATTGTCTTCTCTCTCCAATCTGTATGCCACATCCCAATAACCTTTTAAAAACAAGATAATCATATCAATCCTTTATTTAAAAGTCTCTAGTGGACCCCCAAATGCCCACATAATTCAAACTCCTTCAACGGTAACATTCTTATATTCAGAATCCAGTCTAACTCTCAAGTCTTAGTATCTGCCACTCCCAAACTCCACTTCCTTTACCCATTCTCTGGTCACACAGGTACTTACTCTTTCTTTCTTTATTTTTGGGTACCAGGGATTGAACCCAGGGGCGCTTAACCACTGAACCACATCCCTAGCCCTTTTTATATTTTATTTTGAGACAAGGTCTCGCTAAATTACTCAGGACCTCACTAAGTTGCTGAGGCTGGCTTTAAACTCACGATCCTCCTGCCTCAAGCTCCCAATTTCTTGAACATTCTATGTCCTCTCACACCTCTGTCTTTTTTTCTATGAATGGTACTAGCGATTGAACCCAGGGCCTCACACATGCTAGGCAAGTGCTCTATTGCTGAGCTGTATTTCCAGCACTTTTTGCGGGGGGGGGAGTGGGGGGTGCTTCACCACTGAGTTAGACCCC
Organism: Sciurus carolinensis; assembly: GCF_902686445.1. Classification (NCBI taxonomy): domain Eukaryota; kingdom Metazoa; phylum Chordata; class Mammalia; order Rodentia; family Sciuridae; genus Sciurus; species Sciurus carolinensis. The sequence goes on from NC_062213.1 coordinate 98,476,122, forward strand.
CAATCCTTTTATTTCTTATTCTGTGACAGGGTCTTGCTAAGTTGCTGAAGGTCTCACTAAATTGCCGAGGTTGGCCTCAAAATTGTGATCTTCCTACCTTACCCTTCCCAATTGCTAGAATTATAGGCATGCAGTACTATATCTGGCATTATTTTTTAAAATTTTGAGACAGAGTCTTGCTAAATTGCTGAGGATCCCGCTAAATTGCTGAGGCTGGCCTCAAACTTGCAATCATGCTGCCTCTACCTTCAGAGTCACTGGGATTACAGGCATGCACCACTGCAACTACCTTCAGCCCTTTTTTAAAAAAGTTTTTATTCTGAGATAGTGTCTTGCTAAATTCCCCAATCTGACAATCCTCCTGCCTCAGTTTCTGAGTAGCTGGGATTACAATACTTCTGTGTCTTTGATTTGTTCTTTTTCTAGTCTAGAATATAATTTTCTCGCTTCTGTTTACTTCTTCAAAACAGTATTCTACATCTACTTTAATCCTTCCCTTAAACATCATTAATACTCCTTTTACTATGCTCCCATAATACTTGCTAGATATTTTTTTATTGTATAATATAGTTATACTTTATTTCCGGTTTTCACCTTTAACATGTTGTGACCACAAGGGCAAGGTCATGTCCTATTAATTTCTACATCTCCCATCTTACTGTTCCCTTTATATACAAATGTGGCTTAAGAAATTAATGGACAAAATCATTACAGCTAATTTTTTACTTTGAGATGATTTCCTTATCATCAAATATGTGTTAGAGCTGTATACTATCACACAATTGATAAACATTCAGAAAATAAAAAGTGATTTTTAATATTGTCTGAAGTTTAATTAGAAAGGAAATTTTCTGGGGCTGGGGAGATAGCTCAGTTGGTAGAGTGCTTGCCTTGTAAGCACAAGTCCCTGGGTTCGATCCCCAGCACCCCCAAAAAAAAAAGTGAAGAGAAAGGAAATTTTCCTGGAAGACGAAGGCAGGAGGACTGTTAAATTCAAAGCCAGCCTGAGACTTAGGAAAAGCCTATTTCAAAATAAAAAATAAAAAGGATTAGGGGTGTAGTTCAGTGGTAGAACATTCTTGGGATCAATCCCCAGTACCAAAGAGGGAAAAGAGAAAGGGAAATTTTCATGGAGAGAAAAATAAAATTTAACAGAATCTTTTTTGTTTTTTTTTTTTGCAGCGCTGGGGATTGAACCCAGGGCCTCATACTTGTGAGGCAAACACTCTACCAACTGAGCTATATCCCCAGCCCAACAGAATGTGTCTGAACAAAGAATAATTCACAAATCAGGCAACCCTCAGAACAAAAAGTTCAGGGAATTTTGCTCTGCAACGTGGGCAGTGAGTATTTCCACAATATTTTTCTTTAATCACCATGAATAATTCAGGAATTTATAGGCTGTTACTTTTTTAAGTTTTCTTTTCTTTTTTTTTTCTTTTTTTTAGTTGTTGATGGACTTTTTATTTTATTTATATGTGGTACTGAGAATCGAACCCAGTGCCTCACACATGCTGGGCAAGCCCTCTACCAGGGTTACAGCCCAGCCTCCTGTAATTTATTTATTTTTTTAAGATACTAATGACACTGAGTCACAAGATTGAGACATATTGGAAGTACTACTTTGATAAGATGGGGAAAATTCAGTTTTGTGTTTATTTGTTGATACCAGGAACTGAACCCAGGGGTGCTTAACCTCTGAGCCACATCCCCAGGACTTTTTATATTTTATTTAGAGACAGTGTCTTGCTAAGTCGCTTAGGGCCTCGCTAAATTGTTGAGGCTGGCTTTGAACTCACAATCCTCCTGCCTGAGGCTCCTAAATTGCTGGGATTATAGGCATGTGCACTGTGCCCGGCAAAAATTTTCAATTTTAAAGCAATAAATAATTGCTTTAAAATAAATCTTAACTTTAATTGATGTATACGCTGAGATTATAAAAATAGCCATACCTGAAGGATGACCAAAATCTCAGCATTGTTTTTCTCCAGGGCTATGTCAAAGGCAGATTTATCAAATTTGCTGAAAGCATGGACATCAGCTCCATATTTGATTAGTAACTCTACCACATCCCGATGGTGGTGCTCTGTGGCCCAATGCAAAGCTGTCATCTTCAGCATGTCCTTGGCATTCACATCTGCTCCATTCTGTCATAGAAAAGCAACATTTTTTCAACAGATACTGGTTACAGTAGCATGGGTGCAAGATCCTGACACCAAATAACAAGGATTTCCATAGAGATTACACATACTTAAATTGAGATCACATTTAAGAAATGTAAAAGGAAACAATGTTTCTAAAATTCTCCTGAATGCTGACAGACATTATGCTTTCAATGATTGGGTCTTCTAAGGACTCACTGGGAAATTATAACAGATGGGAGAGGAAGTGGGGAAGAAGAGAATATTGTTGCATTTATTAACAGAGAGTTGAGTGCCTAAAAAAATAGGCATAAGTATAGAGAATAAGTATAGAAAAGGAATGGAGAAAAAATAATACAATCTGTTTAGATTTTTTAAAAAATAGAAAAAAAACTCCTAACACCATGACTCTTGAAAGTGATGCAACTCAATGCTTTAAACCATCTATGCTTAATCTTTCCCAGCCCAATTTCCTATCACTATTTAAGAAAACAGGGAGGTAGATGTCTTTTTTACAATAAAACTCCACAGCTATTCTTGCTTTACCCTAACAAGCAGTTCCACGATGTGTGCATGTCCATCAGCTGCAGCCATGTGCAAAGGGGTCCTGTCCACTTTGGTCCGGGCATCCCTGCTAACGCCTGCTCGAAGGAGCACTTCTGCTGTGGAATAATGACCATACTGGGCTGCAAGATGGAGGGGTGATGTTCCAAGCTGTGGGAAAATAATACTCATTGAATATCTACTGTGTGCAGAGTTCTATATAATTGATGGAGAAATACATATGAAGAAGAGGTGAATCATATGGTTCCTATTTTTGGAGAGAGAATCTAATTTGGCAAATAGTGTTGAAGAAATAATTTAGCCTAAAAATTAATATACAAGTTGGGCGGGTGTAATTCCAACGACCCAGGAGCCTGGGGCAGGAGGATTGTGAGTTCAAAGCCAGCTTCACAATTTAGCGAGGCACCAAGGAACTTAGTGAGATCCTGTCTCAAAATAAAAAATAAAAAAGTGCTAGGGATGTGGTCCAGTGGTTAAGCACACCTGGGTTTAATCCCTAGTAGCAAAACAAAACAATAATAGCTGGATGCAGTGGTGCACGCCTGTAATCCCAGTAGCTTGGGAGGCCAAGGCAGGAGGATTTCAAGTTCAAAGTTAGCCTCAGAGCTAGGGAGATAGCTCAGTCGGTATAGAGTGCTTGACTTGTAAGCACAAGGCCCTGGGTTCAATCCCCAGCACCAATAAATAAGTAAATAAAGTCAGCCTCAGAAAAGGCAAGGTGTTAAGCAGTGAGACCCTGTCTTTAAATAAAATACAAAATAGGGTTGGGGATGTGGCTCAGTGGTTGAGTGTTCCAGAGTTCAATCCTGGGTACCAAAAATAAATAAATAAATAAATAAAAAATAAAATAAAAATATTTATATGCATATATATTTGTATACACACAAATATGCAGATAAATATATATACCAATTAAATAAGTGGGCAGTATAATGGCTTTAAGTCAGGTAGATTTATCAGGTTAAGACTCCCTAAAGAACATTATTTAAGCAGGAAGGTTTTCAAAACAAAAATGCCAGATTGGGGTTGTGGCTCAGTGGTAGAGCACTTGCTTGGCACATATGAGGCACTGGGTTCGATTCTCAGCACCGCATATCAATAAATAAATAAAATAAAGGTCCATTGACAACTAAGAAAAAAAAAATATATATATATATGCCAGGCATGGTAGTGAATGGCTATAATACTAGTGACTCAGGAGGTTGAAGCAGGAAAGTTCCAAGTTTGAGGCCAGCTTCAGCAAGACTGTGTCTCAAAATTAAAAAAAAAATTAAAACGGCTGGGAATATAGCTCCATGGTAAAGTGTCTCTGGGTTCAATATTCAGTACCAAAAAAGAAACAAAAGGAGCATTCTGAATCAAGGATAGAGAAAAGGGGTAGACAGGTTCAAAACAATTCTTAGGAAAAGCGCAGAAACAAGTTACATGTGGAATTTGGGTACAAATTTGGTTAAAATAGAGGCTTGTTGCCACAGTAAAGCAAAAGGAAAAGACTGATCAGATGAAAAGACTGATGAGGTAAGAAGTAACAAAAATTTAACAATACCATTCCAACAGTAATAAGCAAGACTATGTTATCTCAAAGTAAATCTTATAAGAGTTACCTATCAGCATCCATTCTGGACTGAGATCTAGTACTTTGTGTGTGTGTGTTACAATACTTATTTTAAGCCTATTCAGTTTATTCTTTGTTTTCCATATATTCTGCTTCTATGCCTGACTGAATTTAATTCATATTGCTCTTTTCAGATCTATTTAAAGAAATGCTAATCTCAAGGGTTTCCTTTTCTGCCTTTTTAATAAAGTGCTAAGAACCTGTTGGCCTCTTAAGTTATGAATAAATAACCCCACAAGAGGTCCCTTGCTCATCAAAACTGTTAAAATTAGTCTGTGCTTATAAATCTGTGAGTGGTAAGAAGGCCCACATTACCACTTAGACCAAGAACTTCTGAAACATGCTGATCTTGAAGCTGGTTGTCTAGGCTTATTAAATTATACATTCCTAGTCAGGTGCAGTGGTGCATTCCTATAATTCCAGTGACTCAGGCGGCTGAGGCAGGAGGATCACTAGCTTGAGGTCAGCTTCCACAACTTAGTGAGACCCTGTCTCAAAGTAAAAAAATAAAAAGTACTGGGGATACAGCTCAGTGGCCCTGGGTTCAATTTCCAATACTGAAAAAAAAATTACATCTTCCGGGTTTGGGAGTATAGCTCAGTGTTAGAGCACTTGCTTAGCATGCATAAGGCCCTGAGTTTCACAAAAAAAAAAAAAAAAAAAAAAAAGTAATGTACTCTTATTATACTCATTTTAATTTCTAGGTAACTATAAATGCCTACAACCCAAATATACTCAAGAGAGAAGTGAGCCTTAGGAAATACTTTTAAAAAATTACAGAAAATCACCAACATATAATACCTTATTACCATCTACATATCCCACAGGAGACTCTTTCAATTTGGAAAACTAAAAAAGAAAACCACATATTCAGGTGAGACAAAGAAAATAAAACTCTTATAAAGGGAATGAGGAAGAAAGAGAATGAAGAAAAATCAATAATGTCTGTTTAGCTTTTAAGAAAAATATTGGTAAAGGCATATTTTGAATATAAGAGACCTTTCTGCCGAGCTTACCCAGTCTGTGGTAAATGGGGCACCGTTTGCCATTAATGTTCTCACTTCATCATCTTGGCCTTTTCTTGCTGCTTCTAGCAACCTCTTCCCCAAGTCCACCAAAGACATCTTTATGCATAAGAGCAAAAGTTTTCAGGTAGCTATAATTCAAACACAAGGAAAGCTGCCTGTAAAATGTTTTTAGAAGACTTCTTATACTTGAACATACATATGATACATCTCATAAACTGGTAGGTCATTTCTATTATCTAAAACAATTAGATATTTGGGAAAGTTTTAGGTACTGCATAATAGTTCCCTCCCTTTCAATCTCCAGAAAAACTTTGGAAATTTGTGCAATATACTACATATATACCTTTCTGATATAGGGAATCAAAAAAATAGCATTTCATCCCCTTGAAATGACCAATGGTAGAATATTATATTATTATAATATAAAGTAATAAAACATGAACTGATTTCCAGGTAGGAAGAAAGAAGTATGCCTACAGGTGAAATTGCTGCTTGATGAAAATCATGGGATTCCTTATTAGCAACTAACAACACTTTCTGGAGGTTTATAGATCTTTGGAAGGCATAATGAAATAGGATCCATCAAGATTTCTAAAACAAATTGCATCTGTTAATTTTTTTTCATCTGACTGTGGCATAAAGATATAATAATGATGTAAGTTTACAAAAAGCAAACTTTCTGCTCAAATACTGATCTGTTTCTGGGCCTGATGTCACATGGCTATAATCCCAAGGACTTGAGAAGCTGAGGTAGGAGGATAACAAATTTGAAGCCAGCCTCAGCAATTTGATGAGACCCTGTCTCAAAACAAAAAGTAGTAAAAGGGTTGTGGGAGGAGGGGGTGTAGCTCAGAGGTAGGGTGTTTGTCTAACATGTCCAAGGCCTAGGTTTGATACCTAACACCATTAAAAAAAAAAAAGACTGGGAATATAGCTCAGTGGCAAAGCACCCCATACAGCAATAAATTAACAAACAAACAAAAGAAACTGCTCTGCTTAGGTGAATAGTTAAAACTGTGTACATGACCATGCAAGGTGGTATGCAAAGGCTCAGAAGGCTGAGATGAGAGGATGGAAAGTTCAAGACCAGTCTAAGCAACTTTGTGAGGCTGTCTCAAAAAAAAAAAAAAAAAAAAAAGGGCTGGGGATGTAGGTCAGTGTTAAAGTGCCCCTATGTTAAATTTCCTGTACCACCCTCCACCCCCCAAAAAAAGTGATACATGGAACCCTGGTAGTCACTAACAATTTTTCAGGGTCAAAACTAGTTTTATTATAATACTAAGACATTATTTGCCTCTTTCACCAAATATTTCTTCTGACAGTATAAATACAACAGTAGGTATAGCTCAGATCAAACTGTGAAACTAATTATTATTATTATTATTATTATTATTATTATTATTACTAGCTATACTGAGGATCAAACCAGGGCCTTGAGCATGCTAGTTACTCTATTCTTCACTGCCATATATTTTCAAGGGGAAAAAGCCAGTTCTGTTTAAAAATGTCCTTGATGAAGCAGCAAAAATTATTGATTTTATTAAATCTTAACACTTAAATATATGTGTTCATAATTTTTGTGTGATGAAACGGGACATATACATTAAGCACTTCTGCTGCATATTGAAATATGATGGATTTCTTGAGAAAAAGACTACAATTGAGTTGCAAACTGAAATAATAGCTTTTACCAAAACACTTTGTTTTATTTATTTAGTGGTACTAGGGTTTGAACCTAGATGTGGTCTACCACTGAGCTACATCCCAGCCCGTTTTATTTTTATTTTTGAGACAGAGTCTTTCTAAGTTGCCCAGGTTGGCCTCAAATTTGCAGTCTTCCTGCCTTGGTCTCCCAAGCAGCTGGGATTATAGGCATGCACTACAGCACCCAGCTCATGCACCCAGCTCATCATGAAAGAATGATGAATAGACAAATCAAAGACTCAGGTATATAACAGACATTTATATAAAATAATTCATATAAAACATGAACCAAGTGAGCCTGACACTACAAGAAAAACAACTGACAATATTTACTAGTAATTATCATTTATTTGAGCTTTCAAGCAAAAATTAGAATTTTGGAAAGCCTGGGTTCAATCCCCAGCACCCAAAAAAAAAAAAAAAAAAAAAGAAAGCTTGAATACACCATGGTGAACTTGACAGTTACTACTACTTTTTTTTTTTTTTTTTTTGAGTGCTGGGGATCGAACTCAGGGCCTTGTGCCTACAAAGCAAGCACTCTACCGACTGAGCTATCTCCCCAGCCCCACTACTACTTAATAACTGTTCTGATGAAATTAGTGATAATATTAATGAATGTGTTTTTTTTGATATTGTACAATAAAATGGATCGACATTTGGATGATCTGCACAATTTGAACCAATACTTTCCAATGACTGATGCCTGATGTTATAAAATCATTTATAAGTAAAAACATTCAAAGTGAAAGAAAGACCAATGAGTTTTAAAAAGAACACAAAAATTCATTGACATGGTTTCAGAATTCTCATGCAACTTTTTTGTATGTATGTGTGATACTAGGATCGAATCCAGGAGCATTCTACCTCTGAATTACATCCTCAGCTCTTTTTATTTATTTTTCATTTTTTGGTACCAGGGATTTAACCCAAGGATGCTTAACCACTGAGCCAAATCCCCAACCTTTTATTATTTTTCATTTTGAGACTGGTTCTCACTAAGTTGCCTAGAGCCTCTCTATATTGCTGAGGTTGGCTTCAAACCTGCAATCCTAATGCCTCAGCCTCCCAATCTCTGGAATTACAGGGGTGTGCCACCATGCTCAGCTGCCTTTTTTTATTTTTGAGACACGGTCTAAATTGCCCAGGCTAGACTTGAACTTGTGATCCTCCTGCCTCAGCCTCTGGAGTAGTTGGGTTTATAGGCAGGTAACACCTTGCCTGGCTGATTCCACTAATTTTTTAAGAAATAGCACTTGTTGAGCAGGGGAAGTAGCTCAGTTTTAAGAGTGCTTGGCTAGCATATGCAATGCCCTGAGTTCCATTCTCAGCACTGAATAAAAAGAAAGAAAAAAAAGAGTGTACTTGCCAAGTTTTTGTGTAGATCAAAAAATACTGACAATTGTCTGAAAGTTATCTATTAAAATACTCTTTCCTTCTCCAAGTATTCTGAGAATGCTGCTAAGTCAGAAGTTAGAGATTAGTAAAAATGTAAAACAATGCCATTCTTCTCATTATATACATATATTTTAGCTCCGAAGCTTTATTTTTCATACATATGTTAGTGGTAGAGTGCTTGCCTACCATGTGTGAAGTCCTGGATTCAATATCTAGCATTGTGGAAAAAAAAGTGTAATCTGTGTTAATATTTAATAGATTAATTATTAAATTAATTAATGAACATTTAAAAATAACTTTTAAAATAATAAATATCAATAAATACAACATAATGAAGTTCTCAATAATTTTTTTTTTTTTTTTTTTTGCGGTGCTGGGGATTGAACCCAGGGCCTTGTGCTTGCAAGGCAAGCACTCTATCGACTGAACTATCTCCCCAGCCCTCAATAATTTTTAAGGGTGTAAATGGATCCTGAAATCAGAAAATATGAGAATCACTGACTTAGGCAAATAATTTAGCTGCTGTGTGATTTTTCAATCTGTATCACTGAACTTTGTGTTCAAACCAGCAGGGTTGTTTTTTTGACATGAACATACCTAGCTGAGAGTGGTGGCACACACCTCCTACTATTCAGGAGACTGAGGGAGGAGGATGGCAAGTTGGAGGCCAGTCTAGCAATGTAGCAAGACCCTGTCTCAAAATAAAAATAAAAAGGGCTGGGGATGTAGCTCAGTGGTAGAGCATTCCTGGGCTCAATTCCCAGTACTGAAAACAGCAACAGTGAAAAACAAGGGGCTGGGATTGTGGCTCAGTGGTAGTGTGCTTGCCTAGCATGTGTGAGGCACTGAGTTTGATTCTCAGCACCACATATAAATAAATAAAGAAAATAAAGGTCCATCAACAACTAAAAATATATTAAAAAAAAAAAAAAAAAAGAGAAAAACAACAAATCCAAAATGAATATACCTGAGATCTGGGTCCAGGTTCTCTGAATAAGTATGCCCAGGAACAGAGCAGAACATGAACTTTATTTATTTAACATATAATATTCATATATATAATTATAATAATATATAATTATAATAATATATAATTATATATATATAATATATATATATTATACAGATATATATATATATATATATATGGACACAAAATCTTTATTTATTTAATTTTTTGTGGTGCTGAGGATTGAACCCAGTGCCTCACATGTGCTATGAAAGCTCTCTGCCACTGAGTCATAACCCCAAGCCCGTTTATTTATTTTTGGCAACAGGGACTGAACCAAGAGGTGCTTAACCTGAGCCACATCCCAAAGCCTTTTTTTATTTTCAGACAGGGTCTCACTAAGTTGCTTAAGGCCTCACTTAGTTGCTGAGGCTGACACCTAATTTGTGATCCCCCTGCCTCAACCTCTGGAGCCGCTGGGATTACAGATCTGTGTCACCGCGCCCCTCTAAAAACGATTTTATTTTATCCCCATGGTAACTGGTGTCTTCAGAGCCTGAACTCTCCCCACCCCCCCGGTACTGGGGGACCCACTTCCTCTTAATAAACGCACAAGAACTTTCAAAAAGTGTTTAAATAATCATGTGGTGCTTGAGCTCTTCACACAGTATTATCAAAGTAATTACTTTTGTTTATAAAAGTATCTGGGTGGGGTCGTTCGCTCCTCATTGCTATCAAAGTATGTATGAAAACATGCTTAAGAACATCTCCACTGGACTGGGTGATCAAATGGTATGATGAAAATATGGTCCCAGATGGTCAAAACTATTAAGGTGTTGAAGATGCGCCACAGAATGTCCTTTCCCATGGACAGAAAGGAGAGGAGAGGGGAGGAGAGAAGACTTTATAAGAGAGGAATGGATGATGGCTCAAGGAAATCTGTGAGAATGGGGAAAAAAGCTAACGGGTAGAAAAAGGATAGGAAAATAGCAATTTAAGACTCCATGGTCGGTGAGTATCACATTCACATAGCAGAATCATACTTAAGCACAGAATTATTTCAAGACAACTTGCCTACTCAATGTTATCATAAAAAGAGTAAATCTCAAGTATATCGCAATCTTAAAAAAAAAAAAAATCCACGGTGGAGTGATTTTGTTTGTATTGCACACGTCCCTACTGGGCGGTCAGCTGTACAAACAACTGTGCAAGAACTGGAGTTGGAGCCCTTACTACTTGCTCAGATTATTCAGCTCACTAAATCCTTAGATTACTGGAGTCAGAGAATCAGAGTCCCCAATTCCCTCTCTATATGACTCCTCCAGTTCTTCACACCAGTGTTCTGTCTTTCTGAAAGAGGGGAGCCAATTTGAGGCTGGGAGCCAAAGTTTGCGCCTAGGAGGCAGCCCGAGCTCCTGCTTCGCATCGCCCCCTAGTGGTCACCTCTGTGGCCTTGGCTTCCCATGGTCCAGCTCCCCGGCCCCAGGTCTTGCACCCACCCCCTTCTTCACCTCCTCCCAGTCCCCTCCCCTTCCTCTCGCCAGCATCCCCTTCCTCTTCGTCCCCCTCCCCCGCTATCCCCGCTCCAATGAAGGGGCGCCTTTCGGTCCGCACCAGGAGGTCTGGTGTTGCATTGCGAAGCAGTACGACTTCTTAAGGCACCTTCCACTCCAGCCCTGACGCCCCCACAAGAGTGCGCGCATCTCTTCTCCCCCTCACCTCCTCGTCCGGGACGCTGCCGGCTCCACTTTCACCGAGCCCGCCAGTTTGGTCTCATTTCCTTCTCCAATTAAGACTCCCTGTCAGTGACGGTTACTTTTTGGTCTTTTCATGTATGCATATTTTGGGGGCCTTTACCCCCCCTCGTGGAGAAATGGAGGCAACAAAATGGCGGACCCGGAAGTGAAGGCTCAGGGACTATGACTTCTGGCGGAGGAATCTGTGGAGGAAAACTGATTATAAGTTTCACATTTTTATTCGAGTAGCAAGGAAGTGCATCTCTTAAGCTCATTTATTTATTTCTTTGTTTTTGTCTACTGGAGGTTTCTTGATCCGGAAAAGTGTGTATCATAGACATTATGGAGGGACTATTTAATGAAGCGGGTGATTATTTATTACGTGTCGTATAGTTCCGGTAGGGGACGGACTCTCAAGGTGGTTTTGGCGCCAAGAACTTGGCGAATTGATTAAGAGAAGTGGGATTATTCGTTGGTTCTGGAATTGGCGTTCTACCTCTCGGCTGCTTCTCCGAGGGACCAGCATCAGGGTTGAAGGGAAAGCCTTGCTTCCTTGTCCCTCTCTCGGGTAAAGCTGTTCGGGACATTCCTGACTGTGCGAATTGGCTTGTTTGCTTGTGGAACACATTTGCAGTTACGGCCCGACTAGAAGGACCCTAGAGGCAAGCTGTGAGAACGAACCGTGAAACAAGTAACTGCCATTTCTTTTGAGGGACCTGGAAGAGGATGGAGCAGGAGTTTGCAGACCCTTTTGGTCACTTCATTTACCAGTTGATTCCTGTCTTTGCCCACCACTTTCCCTGACTAAAGGATGCGTGAGGTCAGGAAAGCCTTTCAAAAAGCAGTGACAATTCAAAGCCAGTCTCAACAATTTAGGCCCTAAGCAACTTAGTAAAACCCTGGCTCTAAATTTAAAAAAAAGGGGGGGCGGGGTGGTGGCGTGGCTCGGAGATAAAAGTCTCTCTGGGTTCAAGCCTTGGTTCCAAAAAGATTTTTTAAAATAATTACAATAGAAAAGGGCATATCACTTACTCTTCCTGGTCCCATTCTTTAATTAGACTTTGGCTTTGGTTGTTGGTGGTAGGCCTTTCAAGGCCTAGGAGGATTTATGTATTCTCCCCCTTCTCCAAACTTAGATCTAAGTTATAGCGATGTTGTCTTTAAGTTATTTACGGCCTGCTAATACTATAGAAGGTTTTGTTTTTTTGTTTTGTCTAGTTCAGTGTTAATGTAGTATTAACACAAAACTATTTGTTAGTTTTAGTCTTTTAGAATGAGTGAGTTACAAATAAGCAGGTAACATATTTGAGTGTTCCAGCTTATTTTCTTATTTGCTTACAATTTTACCTGAAATATGTTGGTAATTATTGGGTAGACAAGAGTGGTTGATTGTAGCTCTCTAACTACTTCTCTAGTTTAAGTTGATTTCACCCTTTTTACCTATTCTACCTAAAGTTCACCATTTAATGAACATTCTATTCAAATCATTTTTCCACAAAGTTGAAAAGTGGAATATTTGATAAAATGTATATGCTGAATGTGAAATTGAAAGCATGGCTAATTTCTGTGATCTGTACTCCTTGCCCGGGAAGAGAGAAAACTAGAATACAATCCTGGGATTGAATGTCTTTATTAAATAAATGAGTAAATGGCAGCACAAATCAGCAGTAATTTTGCAAGGAGTGGGAACAAGGTGTAGGGGCAGAATGTAATTGTTCATTTCATGGTCTTAAGGTAGCTTTAGAACTGTGCCTGAGGCCAACTGATTAGTAGTATTATATATTGCAAATGAGGAAGGGGCAAGACTAACTACTCAGGACCAAACCCCTATGCTTTTTAGAAGACTGATTAGAACCTTACAAATTATCCTAATAGCAAGGTTTCTTCTTAAGATTTAAAATCTAATTTTCCTTAGAATTTTCAACCCACAGTTAGAAGCAAAGTTATAAGTGAGTAGGCTCAAGAACACCCTTTTGGACTAGGGAGGCTGACAAAAGGATGACAAGTTCAAGGCCAGCATGGGCAACTCAGACCCCATCTCAAAATTAAAAAAATAAAATGGGCTAGGGATATAGTTCAGTGGTAAAAGGCCCCTAGGTTGGATCCCCAGTACTGCAGAAAACAAAAGAACACTTTTTGGAAGGAAAGAGCTTCAACTATTTCTGAACTATTTTCATTTTCCATAATATTTCCTCTTGTTTTATACCTTAACCCCCAATTTCTCTGGGGAAAAGAATGTATTATAGGGAGCAGGATTAAAAAAAAATATCATTTTAGCATTTTGGATCACTCTGTGTGGCAAGTCATCTTAAATTAAAAATTAGAAGATTTTCACTAACCCTGGAAAAAATACTTAAGTTTACTGGTAACTACAGGAAACTACAAAGGTTTAAGCAATCTTTTTCTTTTTTGTGGTGCTAGGGATCAAACCCAAGGTCTTACACATGCCAAGCAAGCCCTCTGCCAGAGGGCATGAACAATCTTTAAAGCTGATTAAAAATGAAACCAAAATGGTCTTCTATTTTACACTACTACTCCCTGATGCCTCCCCAAAGCCTATTTTCTGGGGTTAATCCAAGGGGTGGGGTTAGGATTTCTGTGATCCAGTACTCCCTTACTTGAACCCTTTACTTTGGTGTGAGGGCTTTTGAGAGAAATGGAGTAAGTAGGTAGGTAGTTAAATAAATAAACAAACAAACAAACAACTGGCAGATTCATCAGCACCACCAACACAATAGAGAGAAGAGAACAAGATTAATTTGGGAAAGGGATGAGAAGGAATGGGCTTAAAAGAGAAGACAGTAAGGGCAAGGTGGAAGGAGAGGTAAGTCTTAGCCTAGAGCAAGTCCAATTCGAAGGAGTGGATGCTGGCAATGGGAGCTCTCCAGAAGTTGAAGGTGCTGTACTCTAGGAGGGTATCACCTTCTGGGTTTTTCTCTTGTTCTGCTCCTGTTGCTTGCCCGGTCATTTTGCCAACGCTGCTGTCCTTGATCTTGTAGGTGGGTGTATCTGACAGACCCAGGCCTTCCAGCTCCGACAGATCCAGTTCTGGGATAGGCATCCTCCAGAAAAGAAAGGAGCTGTACTGGCTACTCACAGGGTCCCTCATAGTTTCCTGGAAAGAAACCACATGCCATTCTTCATGCTAAAGCAACCTCTTTTTGGCCCCTGGCTCTTGATCAGAAACCCCATATCTCAGTTGAGTGTGGTAGTGCACACCTATAATTCCAGAAGCTTGGAAGCCTTAAGCAGGAGCATCATGAATTCAAAGCAACTTAACAGAGATTCTGTCTCAAAATTTAAAAAAAGGGCTGGGGGTGTGGCTCAGTAGTTAAGTGCCTCTGGGTTTAATCCCTGGTACCCCCCCCCAAAAAAAGAAACTCCACCTCCCAGACCAGGCACAGTAACACACCAGTAATCCCAGCAATTTGGGAGGGTGAGGCAGAGAATTTCAAGTTCAAGGCCAGCCTCAGCAACTTAGTGAGATCCTCAGTAAGTTGGTAAGACTCAAAATTTAAGAAGTAAAAGGACTGGGTATGTAGCTCAGTGGCAGAGCATACCTAAATTCAGTCCCCCCCTGCCCCCACCAAAAAAAGAAACTCCATATCCCTGTTTGCCTCTAAATAAATCAAGTTCCTTAGGAAAAGCTTCAGAACTCTCCCTCTATTATAATTTTTTTTGCCATTTCCTAACTTCTCATCTTCGAATGATTTACCTGCTGCCTACTGCATCAAGTGGAACTTGGATCTGATTTTCGAGGCCTTCCAAAATTTGGCCCCACTCTTTCTAGCAGTAGTATAGCCTCTGGTAGTTAAGTTCATTCCTGTCTTGCTTAACTCCATCAACTTTCTACCTTATAATTCCCAGGTTTCAAGACTCTATTCAAAGGGGTGATCATAAACAAAAATTGATTTCCATGCATATTTGAGTTTGTTGGGAGGATGAACTCTACTGTGTATAATCATAAATATCTTAAAAAAAAAAAAAAAAAAAAAAAGACTCCAAGTCCCTAGAAGACTTTCCCAATTCCTACATATTTACATATACTTTGTAAATTCTGACTTTTATTTAATGGTCATTATACTTCTGAAAGCCCTTCCATTACATTGTGCTTTCTATTTTCTTCCTAAACCCTTCTATAAGCTCACTTCTTCCAGGACGACTTCCTTACACTTGGTTCCCCTCCCCCTACCCTATTTCCTCCAGCATCTCCCTGACACACTCTTGAGGTTTACCTGAGTCCCATCATTTTAGGGTTACAGATCATTGGTTACATGTTTTATTTATAGGAATAGTATTATTTCTTTCAACAGACTGGAAGCTTCCCTATGGGTAAAACCAGTCTACTTTCTGGGTACCACAGATGCTAGGCTGATGATTTATTTTTTTAATATGATGAATACTTTGCCATTCTCATCTATTAGTCCACCAATAAGTCAATATATTTCTTTCTAGCCTACCTCTTTTTAGAACACTATCCAGATGCTAAAATATACCTGAAGATAATGAGAGCAAATGGGTTGGCAATTCCAGATAAGGAAGTAAAATTTAGATTGGAAGAATAAGATCTTTGCCATACTTTCACCTATTCTGTTCATCAGCCCTGTCTGATGTTATATGACTATTAAAGCCTCCACCCTCCTATTTACTAGCCAAGAGAAGGGGCAAGAAACTTTACTTGAAAGGCACCCAAAGGAAGAGAAAGAATAGTCCAGTGCTTTCAAAAATAGAACCCTAAATTTCAATAGGCCTTTCTGTAGCACACTTCATTAGTTCTCACTAGGCCTGTGGCTCTTAGTGTCTGTCCTTAAGCAGGTTCCAAAATGCTTCCACATAATGTGAAATATCTCTACTAAAGCAGAAAAAGAAAAGCCCTAATCTAGAATATGGTGATGTGTGAGCATGTGGGGCAACATAAATCCTGGGAAACTTAGTATTACTCAGCAGAGAAGCTGCTTAGGAGGGTGATGCAGGGACTGTAGCAGGTCCAGGGAGAGTGTTGGAAAGGTGAGGTCATCATCCTATGATATGCAGCTCTGATCATCTCCACAGTAATTTGCAGAGAGCCATGTATGCGGAAAGAGCTAGAAAAAATGGTTGTACCTATTAACTAATTCTGGCTTAGATGTGGAATTAAGATCCAAAGAAGCAAGCCTTAGGAGTCAGTAGTGTTACTTACTCTGCCTACTGGGATTGTTTACTATACTATCAGGTTTTTCCTTATCTAGCTGGTTTCTTTTCCATCCCCTCAGTTGTTTTTAAGTCTCCTGAGTATAAAGATGGGTACATAATAGGTTCTTTAAAAAATGGAATCAGCGGGGCTGGGGAGATAGCTCAGTCAGTAGAGTGCTTGCCTTGTAAGCACAAGTCCCTGGGTTTGATCCCCAGCACCCCCCCCAAAAAAAAAAAAAAAAAAAAAACAACAACAAAAAAAAATGGAATCAGCTAGGTACAGTGGTGCATGCCTGTAATCCCAGCAACTCAAGAAGCTGAAGCAGGAGGACTGCAAGTTTGAGGCTAGCCTCAGCAACTAAGTGAGGCCCTAAGCAGCTTAGACTCTGTCTCAATATAAAAGTGCTAGGGATGGTAAAGCACCCCTGGGTTCAATCACCAGTACCAAAAAAAACCAAAAAAAACCTGAATGTGGTGGTGTATCTGTAATCCCAATGACTCAGGAGGCTGAGGTAGGAGGACTGCAAGTTCAAAGCCAGCCTGAGCAATTTAGGAAGACTCTATCTCAATAAAAATAAAAATGGCTGGGGATGTAGCTCTGTGGTAGAGCATCCTTGCATTTACCCCCTGTACCAAAATAAATAAGTAAATAAAATAATCATAAGGAAAAAATAATAAAAATTTAAAACTAAATGACATTTTAGAAATTAGTGACTTGTGAAACCCTCCAGCCAGTTTATGTAGCACTCAAATCTCATAATTCCCATCTGATCCCTTTTGTTATTCATAGATAGTTGCCTACAGCCTTATATAACCCTGCACTCATATTCTAAACATTTACAAAAATTTAGTTCTTGAACAAATATTCTGTGGGATGGGTACTGATTGTTCCTGTGATTCTCATCTGAATAGTGAAAATGTAAAAAGCAGTAGAGAATAAGCTAGAATCTGAGAAAAGGGAAAAAGCTCTTTGACAAACAGACTTCTTTTGTAACAACTATAGTCTGTATAAAAACTGTCTTAATAGTCCCAGAGTATCTGATGGTGCTATTTTGCAATTTAAAAAGCTGAAGGAAATTTTGTGAAATACTAACTTAAAAGGCCTAAAATCTTTAGCTATGCCATTGACCCATGTCCAGAGAGTACCAAATGCATTCCAGAAAGACACACATATAAATTTATGTGGAATTAAAATCAAGAACATAAGACTACGTAGAAAATTGAAGCTAAAATGCCAGTGTTTATTAATGTAAAGACATTTGTAGTGGCATGTTTAATAGAGTACAGATTTAATTCCCAAGTCCTCCAAATTTTGTGAAGGATTCCTTTTCAGCTAACTTCCTTTTTCTTTCCCCAAATGCCCTCCACCCATGTCACCTCATATCTATTATTATTTTAAAAGATTTGGATAGTTACCTGTACCATGATATATGTTCATTAAATGCTTCCCACTATCCTTCATTTTAAATTATCCAGTGAAGGCAAACGTAATTTTGTAAATATAACCGTCTATTCTGAGAAAAAACAAGACTAATAAATGTACTGATTAAAAAGACACTTTTTTCAGCCATACAGACACACCCAAGTACCCTTTGTCCAGACCCTCTGTAGGCATCCAAGGCCTACTCAACCCAGCCTTGCTGTGTCATGCTGCCACCATGGGAAGTTGGGGAAAGGACAGGTGTTGTTGGTGGAGGCGATGGAAGCTCTGTGGCATCTCATATGTGCCTCACTATGAGCTTGGATTTTCCTATTAGCCATGACCCTCCCCCAATTATTCTATTGAGCTGCAAATAAAAATCTCCCATCAATAGCTCCTGTGGATCTGGATTTAAATATGGGATCAGGCAGTTCTCCAACAGAGAGCTCCACCTTTCCTATCTAAAGCTGCCTCCTTTGGAGCAAAGATTTGAGATGGGGAGGGCAGTTCTGTTAAAAGAAAGGTCAGAAATACTCTAAAAAATATCCCACATCCCACCCCCCCAAAAACCCCTTCTATAGAGAAAAGTAGAACACTACAGAAAAAAATTTAGAAATATGGGGAAGCAGATACCGCAAGACTAAAGATTCACCAAATAACTGATAGAAAAAATTAAAGCTTGAAAAGGAAGATATAATTAGGCTGAAGATATTAAATACACAGGGCAATAAATTATGGGAAAATAGATACTTGAAATGGGGTTAGTTTCTGAGAAGTAACTACATGTAAATTGTTAGAAATTAACGCCTAGGTACATGAATGAAAGGAGATTTTAGTGAAGAGATGTAAACCGGAGAACAAATAACTACCCATTGTTCATAGCGCCCCCTTCTCTAAAATTGTTCCCCACTTCAATCTTATTTAACCTTAAGAAGCTGCCCTTCAGTCTTTAGAGCCTCCAGTCCCTCTCCCTCAGTTTTGCTTACCTGTTATCAGTGAATTACTAGCGTGTTCCAAAGATGTAGGGAGGGCCTCAGGGGCTCCGGGGTCTGCTCTGGGATGAAGAAAAAGGAAGCTGCTGAGGTTTGGACGGCTTTGTCCTCTCACTCCCTCTCCCTCCACAGTGACTGAGTCCGCCTGCTCAGTCTCCCCCTGCAATGCAGCCCCTCCTAAGAAGGGCGGAAGGACTCCCCGCCCCGCCCCCCCCCCCCCCCCGTCTGACTCGGCTAATTCAAATGATAGGTTCCAGAACACTTTAGGGAGGGAGGGAGGCTTAAAGTATCTCCATAGGCTTATTGGTTTGCATCATCATTCCCAGTGTTTTCCAGCACCTCCGTGCTGAGTTGGAGTGCAATGAATGAGCAATTAATTGTCCTCTAATTTATTGATTAAAAACTCGGGACAACAATGCAATGGAGGAGCGTCCCTTTTTCAATTTAAGGACTTCCGTTAGCCGGTGTTTGGGTGAATCAATAAAATTATCCACCCTTCTCCACAATCCCTAGTCAAATCCCCTCACCTTCTCACCCTCACAGTGGGTAAATAAACCTGATCCTATTCCATTTGGAACAGAGAGCAGGAGATTGAGGAAAAGTGCTTCTGCAAATCCTGAACTCGGTTAGGTCTGGGGCGTTTGGGAGCTCCACTTTGTTTTTCCCCGCAATGCTTGGCGCGTGGAGGTCACGCGAGATACCGGAGAGCCGGGTCTGGGTGCCAGGCTCTCACCGAGGTGTCCACATACTCCGGTGCACTGGGTAGGAGCAGCGGCCTTCGGGGGCTGCGGAGGAGGCCCCCTCCCACGTGTTTCTAAGGTGCAGTGCCTCAGCAGTCCTTGGGGGAGCTGTGAGCTCGACTCGGAGCCGGACGGGTTTCGTAATCGCTTCGCTGCCGTTTCCGCCCTCGGCCAGCCCCACCTCTGCCGGCCCGCCCTCGACTCCCCCACCGCGCGAGGAGCGAGCCCGGGAAGCCCACACTGGCGGGCACCGGGCAAGAGGCCCCTTCCAGCTGCGGTTGGGCGCCTAGATGCCCGAGGAGAGCAGGTGAGACTGTGGAGCTGGGCTCCTGGCCGCCAGTACAGCCTGCCGGGCCAGGCGGAGACGCACCGGATGCTGGGGGTGGGGAGGATGGGAGGATGTGGAGGGCTGCTGCGATGCTGGGTCGGTGGGAAAAGGGCTGCGCTCTCAGCCTAACTGTCCTCATCCCCTCTTGGGGGGTACGCAGGCCGAAGCCGCTGGAGAGTGGAAGGGAAAAAGACTGCTGTGATGGGGGAAGTGAGAAGGAATGGGGGCTCTCCGAGTTTCACTGACCTTAGTGGTGGCCTGTCCCAGACTAAAATGAAGTGAGCTGGGTCCAGGAAGACCTAAATCTGAGATCGAGGCAGACACGGAGAACAGTGACAGAGTCCTAAAGATTCAGGGAAGTCCCAGTCCTAGTTCAGGATTGGGAGAAGCAGAAAATTTTGGGGAATGGGAGAGTGGGTAAGAAGAGGAGTCTTCTGTGATTTTATGTATTGGGGGAGGGGAAACTTGGGGCCTAGTTCTGTTTCCTCTTAAGCCCACACAAGACCTTTCCTGGGGAAGAGCAGGGTTGGTGCTAAGGCAAACGCCTGTCACGACTGAAATATGGGGTCTGCCCCCTTCTCTGCGACCCCTCAGCAGCCCTTTATGTTTGGTGGGGGGGTCTCCACACAGACCAGCTGCATCCCTGGGCGTATAGCCAGAATTGCCCACTTCGTTCTCAATTCTTTCTCTTTCTCTCCAGCTGCTTCTTGTGAAGGCTTGTCAGGCAGCGGGTTGGAGGCCTTGGGGCGTGAGGCAGCCGACTGGGAAAACCGGTTTGGGGCAACCACAGAACCGGGGAACTACCTCTGTACATCCTTCTTCCCTGGCACCTTTCTCCCATCCCTCTTTTGCTTGCCCCTTAACAGCTTTGAGGCTCTTAAATCCTAGTGTGACTTTGATGGTGGTGGTAATAGTTTAGGAGGTCTTTCCCAGTTTGATATTTCACTCTTCTTTGGGACTGAGGGAGCCCAGTTGTCAGTGCTACTTGACTATCAGGATGTGGCCTTATGCTGTATAATCCTTGATCCTGCCTGTTATTTTCCCAGCCCCTTCCCTTTCATTGTGGGGTTGAAATAGCAGCAGATTCAGGCACCTCTTCTTTCTTGGCTTCCCAACTCAGGACTTCATTTTTTCTCAACCCATTCTTCTCTGGCTGCTTTAAAGGAGAGTGACAGCCAGTGGCTCTTACTTCCTTTTCTAGCTTTGTTCCCCTTCCCCCCCCCCAACCCACACCACCACCACCACCACATTCACCCTGTCATCTTCACACTCTGACCCCACCCCCAAGTTTCAGAGACCCTAATGTCCTAGGGAATGGAATTTCCTGGTCACTTCTCATCATCATTGGTCATTTCATGCCAAGTCCCCCCCACACACTCTCCCTCCACCCCAGCTCTGGTCAGATCCCTGAAAAAGAAACAGAAAGATCCTTGTTCCCTCCACTGCCCCTTTCCTTCTCCCTCCTCCTCCTCCCCCTCTTCTCTTCCCTCCCAGCATCATCCACCTCTGTCCACTCAGCTTTGAGCTGGGTGGGGAATGTTGAGAGTCCAGTCTCAGTCAGACTGTCTGGTGATGTTGGGGGTTTCCTCTGATTCTTCATTGTTTTCTCCCATTTCCCCCCAACCCTTACCACCTGCCATCACCACCAATAAGATCAGCCCTATGACTGACTGACTTCCCCACTGACCACTGCTCCCTTCTCAGGACAGCTGTGTTCTGACTCCCATCTCTATTACCCTTCCCTTCCAGGGGTGGGAAGGGAAGTGAGAGAAAGCCCAGACTCTTGGGTTCTTCCCTCCCCTATAGCTTATTTCAGTGTTTGTGTTATGTCATCATAAAGCTGCTAAAAAAACAGACTCAATTTTTAGATCGTCTGCAGTGCCAAAGCACCAGGATTCCAGGCCTAGAAGGAAAAACAATTCCTTTTCATGCTGATGTTTAATATTCCTGAAGTTGAACTCTTAGAGGTTTCTGTACTCTAGGACAGGGAAATGCAGAGTATAGAGGAAAGCCAGATGGGCCCTACCCTGTTGGCAGTAGTGAGGAGGGGAGAAAGTTCTTTCTTGGACACTAGTGCTATTGGAAAGTTCCTTGCGTCTGGTTGTTGAAGCTTGGGGGTGAGGAAGGAGGAGAGAACAGGTCACAGCATGAGGGGAGGAGTCAAGGAAGCCGGGGCCCTATAGAGTGTGAGGCAGAGCAGAGCTGCACGACAGGACATGTGAAGAGGGTGGGGAGGCTGGAAAATAATTCCTCATGGGATAGAAATATTCTCAGCACATGTGCAGAGATGATCTATACAAGATGTGTTTGGAAATATAACCACTTTGTGAGTGTGCAAACAGGTGTACAGCAGTACAGGTCATAGATAAACAGTGTACACAGCCTCCAGAAAGGATCTCAAGGTCAGGTAATAAAGGAACTGCTAAGTGGCTTCTGGAAGGGCTTGGATCTCAGCTGAGAGAAATGAGAAGGGACAAGGGCAATGAACTGAGATAGATAGGAAATTCCCCACAAGAAGAGCCTTGAGGTCCAACCCACTTCTAAGACCTAGGTGGTTAGTCCTCTCTTGTTCTTAAAGAAAATCTAGGTGTTCAGGGCAAGGTAAGGAAAAAGGGAGGGCCAAAGGGTGGAGGCCTTGTTTATGTGAACAAAAAAACCACGATTTCCTCTTCAGAGTCACTTAAGTGCCCCGCCCCTTCTGTCCTAAACCCAGGATGAAGGGAGCTAGCCCATTGAACACCCTCAGATTTTGCTCATTTCTGTCACTGTTCTTTGGTCCCCTCTCATCTTATCACCCTAAGTCCCTCTAGCCCTCTTTTTCTCCCTTGGTGAAACAAATTGCTTCTTAACCTCTGGGTTTTTTTTTTTTTTTTTTTTTTTTTTTTTTTTTTTTTTTTTTTTTTTTTTTTTGGTTCTTTTCTGTGAGAGTCAAATTGTGATGATCTTTTTGCAAAAGACTAGTGTTGAGTATAGGATTAGGGCCTAAAAGAGAGAACTAAGAAGATAGGGAGTTATCTGGAGGTTTCTCAAGCATCTGTGAAAGGGATTTCTCATTAACTTTTTTCTTTTTGCTAATCCAGGGTTCCAGCTTTGAGGAAGACGTAACTTTGTACCTGCCTGCCCACCCCACTTTCTGGCCCTGTTATACTCTCCAGGTCTGAGACGCTGACCTTCATTTATTAGCTAAGCATCCTGAGGATTCTACCTTTTCTAGACACATCCAGCTGAGTGAACCCAGGGTATTGTTATACCTGGGGAAAGTAAGAAGTGGGTGGCCAAGGCACCAGAGCAAGAGCCCTCTGGGCCCTCAAGCAGAGGAGTGAAGCTGGAACCTTCAGGGAATATGAGTGAATTTTGGCACAAACTGGGCTGCTGTGTGGTAGAGAAACCCCAGCCGGTGAGTCTTCCTACCCCCCCACACCAGAAATCAGTTACCGTATGCTGTGACGTGGATGCACCATCTAGGATCTACCTTCTGAAAAACACACTTCTTGCCTTTCTGTCAGGAAAGTTTCTATGGCCAGGCAGGTATATACATGCAATAAAAGGGACCATGTGATGGAAGAAATGAATAGTCCTAGCTATCACTTCCTGTTCCTGTCCATTCTGAGTTGGGCAGGGGTTGTAGGTTGAGCTTAATACCTGTCAATTTTCTCTCATTGTTTCCTCATCAGCCAGGATATGACTTTGACATATCCTTTCTTTTACAGTATTCACTCTGCAGGCCATTGCCCTCACTGCTTTGGTCTGTGTCGTTTTTTGTTTTTCCAATTTTGTCTTTGATTCCCTAGTGATTTCCCTGCCATAATGCTACTTCAGGCCCTTAGCTCTTCCCTTTATAGTTTTTAAGACTTTTCCCCCTTCCTCCACTGACTTAACACATGACTCCTTATCATCTTCAAGCAGAAAAAGAAAAGAAGACGAATTGACCGGACCATGATTGGGGAACCAATGAATTTTGTCCACCTGACTCACATTGGCTCTGGGGAAATGGGGGCTGGAGATGGACTTGCCATGGTAATGATGGAATGGGGAAAGTTTGATAAGTGCCTGTGGATTATAGCTATAATTGTTTTTGAAAATTCAAGTGAGGATCAAAACACTGAATGGGGAAGCAAGAATTTGGGATTCTGGTCCTGGTACCAGTTGTGGAAACCTAAGATCTGGCATTTCAGATCTTTTGGCCTATGTTACCTCATTTTTATAATTAGCATTTTGTGCTTCATTGGGGTGGGAGATATAGGTCTTTATAGTTAGAGAACTTCTTCAAAAAACATAACTCTGGACTGGGGTTATAGCTCAGTGGCAGAGCGCTTGCCTAGCATGTGTGAGGAACTGGGTTCCATTCTTAGCATGGCATACAGATAAATTTTTTAAAAAATAAGGTATATAGACAAAAAAAAAAAAAAACATAATCCTCCCTTCTTCTAATTAAGAACTGCTGAATAGGGGCTGGGGTTGTAGCTCAGTGGTAGAGCACTTGCCTAGCATATGTTAGGCACTGGATTTGATCCTCAGCATCACATAAATAAAATAAAGGTATTGTGTCCACCTACAACTAAAAAATATTTTTTTTTTAAAAAAGAAAGAAAAAAAAAACCTGCTGAATCAGTACCCCAGAAAGTTGTGTTGGAGCATGAAAAGGGTCTAGCATCTCTGTCCTAAATGATATCTGTAATATATTTCTGTTCTCACAATAAGAGAACTTGGTCTAGAGATAGTAATGGAGTCTTTACTGATTATTTGAACCTCACATATATGGCAGAATTTTTTATGAGGAGAACTTATTAGTAAGAGCCATTTTACTTCATCTTCAAGAAGGCCAACATGAAGTGAGGCATTGAGACTTCCCTTTGAGGAATGGCAGTTAGTTTTAACCTTTTCAGATTGATGTTATTGTCAAGGAGATAATGGCACTGGATAGACCTTTTACTGTGGGATATGAACACTTAGAAGGGTGTCTCACATGCATCTTTTTTGCAGGGGCGGGGCATGCTGGGGATCAAACCCAGGTTCACTCTACACTGAGCCACATCCCCAGGGTTTTTTTTAAATTTTGAGACAGTGTCTCAAGTTGCTTAGGGCCTTGCTAAGTTGCCCAGGCTGGCCCCAAACTTGGTGATCCCCCTGCTTCAGTCTCCCAAATAGTTGGGATTGCAGGTGTGTGCCACTGCACCCAGCTCACGTAATGCTTTTTAACAGACAGGTGCAGTTCAGGAGCAGATGAGATCCAAGGGAAACCGAGACAGGCCGTGGAGCAATTCTAGGGGCTTATAGCTCCCATAGGAATGGTGAGTGATTAGAGAAATGCAACACCTCAGGCACATGCCAGCACATCCTGATACCCTGACTTCAGAACCCTGGTCCTGATACAAGAATGGGAATTGTGGGGAAGAGGGAGGAAGAATTAGAATGGAAGATTCAAGAATAGAGGATCAATCCAGAAAGGCAGAAAAGGGGTTGTATTGACTGATAGAAATAGAAGAAAGAGCACCTCCATCCTGAATAATGTCTGTAATGCATTTCTGCTCTCACAGAAGGGAGATTGGTCTAGAGATAATAATGGAATCTTTTTACCAATTATTTGAACCTCACATATATATGGAGGAGTTTTCTGTGAGGGGATCTTATTAGTAAGAGAGCCATTTTATGCCAAATGAAGGGAGGCAGTTGGAAAACTGCACTATGTGATGATTCCTCTCTAAGGACTCAGTTGAGGCAAACTTTCCTTCTTTTAAAACATTTTTTGTTTGTTTTTAAATTCAGGTTCTGCCGTTTTGAAGCCCCTGCTGTGTCCAACCTGGAAGAAATGCTGTCCCCACCAGATCCCTCCTAGAACACAAGGGCCCCTCTTTTCCCTATCTGCCTAACAGTGCCTCAAAAGGCTTGGGGGCTGGACTCCCTCTACTCCCTCTGGCTATAGCCCCTCCTGGAGATGGGGTCAAGGCAGCAGGACTGACCACGTGACTACTGGTTGGCCAGAGGAGCTCAGCTGAAGCCCTGGACACTAGATCTGAGCTAGGAGTTCTTTGGGGTATCTGGAATGAGTTCCCTTCTCCTGAATGATGGTCTAGGTGTCACCTATTTTTAAACTTCTAACCTGGAACTCCTTAGATGGGGTAGGTAGGTGAGATTATGCAAGTTGAAGCTGGCTTTGCTGAGAAGCTCCCTACCTTCATGCCGCTCTGTTTTCTCCTGGAATTAACTAAAGCAGATTTCAAGCAGGGGCTGGGAGGGTGACCTCTGCCTGGGTCAAGTCCATTCTTTCTCTTCAGATTTAGACCTTAACAGTTCCTCAATCTCTGCCAATACCAGGGTCTTTCTCTAGTTAGGGCTCTAAATCCTGTGTTTCTATGGCATTACTAGCTTCCAGCACCATTCCCTTTTTTTATTATTATTAATTAAAAATTTAATTTAAGACGAGTATTTTAATTATCCCCATCCTGCTACTCCTGCCTCTGCTCTTAACTTCATCCCCTTTAGGAACCTTATTGTTTTGCATTGAACAAGGGTTAAGAGGTGGATATTAACCTGATAGCATTCCCTTTAAGTCTTGGGTGATCTGGCCTGCCCTCTGCCAGCCTTCCTGCTAGCCCAGGTAAGAGGAGGAAGAGTGGCAGGGGGGCTAGAGAGAAAGCCATAATGCAGCAAAATTAGTTATATCTCAAGGTGGACTTCCTGACCATTAAGGATAGGAGAGTGGTGAAAGCAATTGTCTACATGCAGGGTTGTTCCTCAGCATGGGAGCAGGAGAGGCTGTAGAACAAGGTCCACCCAAGACACAATCAACATTTGGAGCTGGTAATTCAGAGTGTTCTCTGAATTATATTTAGTAGCATTCCTGGCCTATCCTAGTTATGACAACCAAAAATGTCTCCAGAAATTGCCAGATGTCTACTAATGGCAAAATTATCCTCAGCTGAGAATCACAGATTTGGAGTCAGGATAATTTTCTCTTGAGTGATTTCCACCCTCCACCACTCCCTAGTCTGTTTATCTTAAGCCTGAACCCTGAATAAACTAGAACCCCTTATAAAGTAGGCTCAGTAGAGCTGCACATAATTTTTCTTTACTCAATGTATTGATTGTGCTTGCAGGGGATCATGTCTGTAATGAACATGTATTATGTTTCTCCATTCTTGCTCTGTGGAAGAGGGGTTCCTACAGTATGAAAATAGGAACAGGATGTATTGGGATTGGAGAGGGAGGAGATAAAAGCAGCAGACATACCCTAGTTATCTTCCCAAGTTCTAGGCTTTATTTCTGTGCCCTAGTCCTAAAACCAGACACAAGACTCAGGGAGTTTTGTCTGAAGACCAGGAACACGCCCCCCACCCCCCCACCCTGCCTGCTCGAGTCTGCTTTAGATGGAAAAGCAATGTAGGAGCAGGGTCTTTAGGCACTTTGTTTTCTCAGGTGTTTTTTGTTCTGACCCTTTCTTTGCAGGGTAATTAGGAAGGCAGAACAAGACTATTGAGCTCCTGCCTGTTCCAAGACAAGATGGCTGGAATCTCATGTTAGCTCTGTAATAGGAACCTTGTTTTTATGGTAGTGGGGTCAGGACTGTGGAAGTTGTATCCACTCTGCTGATTCCACCATTCATCCAGTTTGCCCCACCTACAGTGACTGATGTTTTAATTTTTTCAAATTTCATTATACTTCCTGCAGTTTTTTAGGGCCTAAGATTGGTCATAGAGATACATTCCCAGTTCACTCTGTTCTAGTCAGGTTAGTTGCTCTGAAAATAGCCCTAAAGGAACTCAGTGGCCTGTGGGTTAAGACTAGAGATCTAAAGGGTTAACAGGATAGGGTAGAAAGGTGGGGGGACTCCTGACCTCTAGGCACATCCTAATATATTCTTTGGACACATCTTCTCTTCGGTGCTCTCTTGCCTTGAGCTGCCTTCCTTCTCTTGTGTATGCTACCATCACTTTAACAATAAAGTGATAGGAATGGGTTTGAGAGTCATAATTTATATTAAAATTGTTGAACTTTTAAATACATTTTTCAAATAAAAAATGTAAGCAAAATAGTTGCAGAGTAATCACTACAGGTGTGTTGGATTAAACGATATATGTGGTTGATGAAGATAACTCCTCTAGAGTGGCTGAGATGGAATTTTGTACCAACATTGCCTTTTCTGAAGAGAGGGGGCAAAGTTTTGAGAAGGCAAGGAGAAACCACCATCATCTTTGAAGGGCTTGACTCCTTGTTCTTCCTATTCCCTTTCCTTGGCACTTGGGTATTTTAAAGTCTTCAGAGTACTTGTTTGAAAACAATATTGGAAATAAGGTGTCAACATTTTGTCCTGGGGGACCTGTATAGGGGAACAAGCCAGAGGCAATGAAGTTCAGTTTTAGGATTGAAGAGATTTATGGTCTCTTCCCTCAAGAACTTCTGTAAAAAGACACAAGACCAAACAATATTTTTTTCAGTTTTGTTTTTCTGTACTAAAAATATCTAGTGGGTGCTGGGATTGAAAGGAGAGAGGTTGAGATGCTGACACCTCCTCTTGTGGATGAAGTGGCCATTACCTCCGGTTTCTGTGTGTCTGAGTAAGGAAAAAAAATAGAGAAAAGGGGAAATTACAACCACATCTACATTATTTTTTGTGTGTGTGTTGCCCAGGCTGGCCTTAAATTAGTGATCCTCCTGCCTCAGCCTCCGTAGTTACCTGGGATTATAGGTGTGCACTATGGTGCCCCACGTGTTTTTTTTTTTTCTTTTTCTTTTCTTTTTTTTTTTTTTTTTTTTTGCACTGCTAGAGATTGAATACAGGACTTCTCACATGCCAAGCAAATGCTCATCACTGAGCAGCATCCCCAGCCCCTACACATTCATTTTTATCCTTTCATTGCTTTCTCCCTTCTACAAAAACCATTCCCTCAACCTTACTGCCCTCCCTCTTGATGCTTCTTTTTTTATACTCAAAATAGCATTGGACAGCTGTGTGCAGTGGTGCATGCCTGTAATCCCAGCAGCTCAGGAGGCTAAGATGAGAGGGTCAAAAGTTCAAGGCCAGCCTCAACAATTTAGGCTCTAAGCATTTTAGCAAGACCCTGTCTCAAAATAAAATATAAAAAGAGCTAGGGCCAGGTATAGTGACACATGCTTGTAATCCCAGTAGCTCAGGAGGCTGAGGCAGGAGGATCTGGAGTTCAAAGTCAGCCTCAGCAATTTAGTGAGGCCTCTAAGTAACTTAGCAAGACCCTGTTTCTAAATAAAATTTAAAAAGGTCTGGAGATGTGGCTTAGTGGTTAAGCACCCCTGGGTTCAATCCCCAGTACCAAAAGAAGAAGAAGAAAAGTATTGAATATAGAAGGAGAAAGACAACAGAACCCTGTCATCGCTGGCGACCTAGACTACTTTATCGGGTCAATCAGAACCTTTGGTAACTCTTAGAAAAGCAGAGGACTGTCCTTCCTTGAGAATTCTTAAGTTGCTTACATAAATCCCAGAAGGACATTTCTTTGGGATGACAGTAGTTAAGGACAAGGGTGCTGGCGTCAAATCTGGTTTCAGTCTTGTGGCTTAGCCACAAGTAAATCTAGTAGTAAATCTGTTTCTTTGTAAAGTGGGGACGAGTTCAAGGTTGTGAAGACTGATCCAGGTAAAGTGCACATAATGAGACCTCACATACTAGCTGTTGTTACTATTTAACTGCATTAATTAGGTAAAAACAGTTTCCTCCATGTCTATTAACTGCATTAAAAAGTCTTTACCTATAATCTCAACTATTTGGTCAATAATTGTCTTACGACCAATAAGACATTTTGCCTAATAACCAATCAGCAGTTGTACAAGACAAAAAAAAAAAAGGGGGGGGGGGGTAGCCAGGCACGGTGGTGATGCGCACCTGTAGACCCAGCTACTCAGGAGGCTGAGGTGGGAGGATCACTTGAGCCCAGGAGTTCGAGACCAGCCTAGGCAACATACAGAGATCCTGTCTCAAAAACAAAAAAGAAATAACATGTAGAATCAATGGCCAACAATAACATGAATAACAAATGCATGTTATGAATCAATAACCAAACAGGTCTAAGTCAGTAACAGTTCTTATAAGCACACTGGCTAGTTTAGCAACAGGGTTGGGAATATCAGGACTTTTCAGAACCACCAACAAAGATCTGGCTTATCAACAAAACACTTACTGGTTGCATCTCTGTGAACACTGACGAGAGGCTATTCCAAATATCCTCCAAGCCCATTCTGACTTTTTTCCAAAAAATCAGAGCTGGGCTGGGGCTGGGGGGAGGTGGAAGGGGTCTGCGTCTGAGTTGGATCGGGGGCATGGGAGAAGTGGTGGTGGTCTGAGTGGTGGTGCAGCTGCTGTCAGAACAGAGATCTGAGTCCAGGGGGCACTCTTCCCGGAGCCGGTTGCAGGGACATTTCTGGTAGGTGCAAGGCCGATGTTCTGTTCGTATTTGTCTCAGTGCTCCAACTCGAAGTCGTCCAGAAATGCCCTGCAGCTTCCCTGACCGGGTCCGGCTCATGGTGCCTGACTTGCAGTGGCAGTGCCATGGGCCCCAGGGCATCAGCACCAGTCGCAGATCCTCAGGAGGTGGCATGGCTGTGCGTGAGGTTGATGGCCACCCGCTGGGTGTAGACCCAGCTGTTGACCACCGGTTCAGGGAGGCCTCGGTGTTCACCACGTCCCCAGTAGAACGCGAAGTGGCGGGTGGCAGGCTTGTAGTCAGTCTGATTTCTGACTCTTGTTTGTTGGCTATAAACCTCCCAGTGCTGGAACCTCCCACTGTATTAGGAGTTATAGTGCGAGTCCCTTCATTGGTGTTATTCTTTCTGGCATCAATAACGACCCCCTCTTCCAAAGACCCATCCTCATCCTCACCAAAGCCAGCTTCAGATGACCTGCTCATGCCTGTCACTGTGGCCAGGAGCTCAGCTGCTGCCGGGCCTGCTAGGCGGTCTGCGGTGGCCACTGCGTCATTCTCATCCTCCAGAATTATCTTTGTCTTACGGGGAACACTTGACTGGGAAGTGCCGCCAGTGTTCCGGCTGCGGGCTGGGCCCCCAAAGCGTAAGGTGACCCCCTGCGTCCCCGTCGGGATAGAGGTCGGGGTCTGGTCCTGGGTCCCCGCCGCCCGGGGCCCCAGACTCAGCAGCAGGGCCCAGAACAGCACGCAGGCGGCGGGGACCATGGGGCTGGGCGGCTTGGAGTTGGGAGGGAGGCAGGGTGCTACCTTCTCTCCCTCTTCCTCTCTCCACCAACCCCCAGGGTCGGGTCGTTTGAACCAAGGTGGGGGTGCTCAGAGCAGAGGCGCGCGCCACACCCCTCCCCCTTAGTCCTCTCCCACGGGGGCTCCCCTTCTGCAGCTCCAGGGCAGGGGCTGAGCTAAAAATCCTAGGGAACCTCGGCAGCAAGAACTCTGTGCCAGAACCAAAAGGGGGATTGTGATGTAAGGGGTTGGGAAAACAGTTGTTCACTTTCTCGGAGCAGACTTAAATCTTGCATGGCAGTTTATTAACCGCTACAGGGATGAATTTACTAAGGAGGGCGAAAATACAGGTTTTGAAAGTACTTTTCCCAGACTCACAATCGGCAGACATGACTTAGAAGGAAACAATAGCATACAGGGGTTCCTTTAGATTTTGCGACCTGAATCCTGGCTCCCAGCAGGCAGGTGGCTTTGGTCCACTAAGCCCTTCTGGCCCATCCAACTCCTCTCAAAGACTCTGGAATATCCAAGGTGAAAAAGATTGAGTCCTTTACTTATGGAAGAGGAAAATGAGACCCAAAGAGACAATATTTGCCCAAGATTCTACAGCTAAAGAAGATTAAAACCCAGAGCTCTGCACTTCCAATACCGCTAGACACTCAGCCTTCCAAACCACAGATGAGTTGAAAGGCACCCAACAGTTCAGGTTCCCAACCTCAAAGCCCCCCAGAAAGCAGGTTCATGTTCAGGATGGCATCCCAGAGAAGATTCAATGGTACTGAAGTTGAGGACGAGATGATTTACAAAACAGATGTTTCCAGGATTGGGATGTAGGTGGATCACTGTCTTGTTTCTAAGACGCTTTATACAGTACTGAGCCATGGAGATCCTGGTCCAGCCTATAGGAGATGGGGCAGAGAAGCAGTTAAGGAGCAGGACATTGGTTTAGGGAAAGAAGTCAGGTGAATTGGAAGAGATAGAAGATTGGATGTTTAAGTGATCAAATATTTAGTATCTTTTGCTCCTTAACATCGTCTTTTCCACTTGATATAGTCTTACTTACTGTGGACATATTCCTTCCTAATTCCTAGGTCTGCTCTGAGTCTCATCTACTTTCTATGCTGTGATTATTTATTGATGCTTCTGCACTTATATGTATAATTTTTTCCTTTTTTCTTGCTGAATGCAGTAGTGACCTTGATTTCTCTGTGTGTATGCAGTTTGCTCAGATATACTGAAACACCTGAGTAGGGCCTCTATCTTTTAGTTCCTTTGTACTTCCCACAAGGTGTTAAGAAAATGGGGACTGGCTATACACATCCCACCCCAAATCTTCATCCCCAAGTGCAGGACTTACTGTCTGACAGCTTCAGGAATGTGGACTTGATCTAGGGAGATCAGTTGGGCCAGCTCCGCCAGGCTGTCCAAAAATCGAATCTTTCTTGTGAACTTGGAACTGAAAAGAAAGAATATACCAAATATGTTTTGTACTGGGAGGATGGTTCCTAGAGACCCTTACAAAGGGAAATGTGGCAAGTAGAGTGGTTAAGGCTAGAAAGGTTAGAGTAGGGCAAGATCTTTCTTAATTTTTATTTTGAAAATGGAGAATAGAGGAGTCCTTGTCCTAGACCTAGTACCTGATGAAGGGCCGAAGCAGTGCCAGAAATGCCTTCACATACCATGTGGCATGGACAACCACCAGGGCTTTCAGGTTTTTCCGGAGCCTGAAAAGAATAAGATATCATCCCATTTCGTGTTCCACTTTCATGCCTGAAGATCAGGAGGTACTATCTTCTATAGTGTAACCTTCTTGGCTAATTTCTAGTATTCTCTGGCGGTTGAGTCAAATCCTTATTCCTTTTGCTGCAACCTCAGCTCCATCCATTGTATTCAACCCTCCTTATTTTTAGGAAATTCTCCTTTCAGAATCCCTCAGCCTGGTCTTCTCTACCTCATTTATCTCCTGCCATACCCTTGAATAAGTTCCTTTTATAAACTTCTCCATCCCACCCTGACCAGGACTATTTTTAAAATTCCAAGTAGAAGAAGACCAGTAAGGAGGAAAAACAGAAAAGGAGCAAAAGGAAAGAGAAAAGTAAGCAAAGGGAAGATGGGGGAAACTAAGGAGAAAAAAAAAAAAAAAAAAGAACATCAGGAGGGAAAAGAGACATACAAGCTAGGGATGAAGGAAGAGAAGAAAATGGAGATGTGGAAAATGAAGTAAATGGCAAAAGTGGGAGAAAGGAAAGAGCACCTTCCATGTGCCAGGCAATGTGCCACAATGATTTACCTGATTTTCACAAAGACCCAGTGGCAAAGGTATTATCATTGCCATTTTACAGAGAAGGAAACAGAGGTCCAGAAAGGCTTGTCCAAAATCATATAGCTAGTAAGTGGGTAAAGGTAAGACTTGAAATGGTTTCCCTGACTCCAAAAGAGGGCAGAAGACAGGAGAAATGTGGAAAGGGGTATAGAGGGACAAAGAAAAGAGGAAGGGACTAAATGGAGAAGAAAGAATGGAAAGATGGAAGAAAAAGAGAGAGAGAGAGAGAAGAGGGAGAGTTATAGCCCTCTATATAGTTATGGTCTCACCGCCTATCCAGGGTACGATAACACTGGCGTATCCAGCTCAGAGGTGGAACTTGGGCCCTGGTTGTGCCTCCACTCAAGTGAACAAGCAGATAATTTTCAGCTACCAGCAGCTCCAGAGTTCCTACCATATACCTGGGGAGACAGTATTGTAAGGAAAGTATGTATGTATTGTGTGTTTTGGAGAGAGAAGAACATTACTTTCAGCTACTGATCTTGGATGGGGCTCTTTTACTTTTCCCTTCCTAATGTTCTCCCTGTATCCCCTTCAGTCTTTCCATCTTACCTAAACAAATGTTCCATGACATAGGTGTAGTGGGGGATGCTGCTTTGGGGTAGATAGCAGGAAGCAAAGAGGATGACAGCATTAAGGCCATCACCATGGTAACCTGGGAATGATAAGGGGAAAATTGAGGCCACAAATATATACTGACAGACAATACATCTATTTTATACTGAGGGACACTGAGGGTCTCTGGGAGTTATAGGAAAGATGCTGAGCCCAATAGCTGAGTCTCCAGCTTAGGTATTTTATTCAAGAAGTCATAGTTTTATCCCTCTACTTCTGCTAGGCATTACCTCCATGAGATAGGACTTTCTTATAGGGCTCAATGATGGTCATGTCCACTCGTCGCTCCCACTGTCCTGTTCGGAACACCCTCCAGCGATGACCATCTTCTCCAGCCACATCCCACACACAACCCCGGCCCAGCCTTTCTGCTGCTTCACTGGCCCCCAGACCCTCTGCCTGGGGCAATTCATCTAAAACAGAGGAGTGAGGAAGGATCAATATGGTGAATTTCCCCTACTTCAGTATCTTATAACTTCCCTAAATCCCTAGAATTTACTACTACGACCTCTCATCCCTCAATTTTTTCTGCTCCTTTCAGAATCCTTCAGCCTGGTCTTGATTCTTGACTCTTTATCCCTAGTATG
The DNA here is from genome assembly GCF_902686445.1 of Sciurus carolinensis. Taxonomy (NCBI): domain Eukaryota; kingdom Metazoa; phylum Chordata; class Mammalia; order Rodentia; family Sciuridae; genus Sciurus; species Sciurus carolinensis. Next base: position 98,510,608 of record NC_062213.1, read on the forward strand.
TCCAAATAAACCAAACCCTTGCTGGTCTCTTCTTCATTTCCCTCACCTATTCACTAAAGATGGCCTTGGGGTAAACTAGGACAGGTTTATGGCACTTTCCAGTATCAGTTTCATATTCCCCCCCATATTCTTTCTTTCTTCCCCCCCACCAGTACTGGGGTTTGAATCCAGGGGTGCAGTACACTACCATTAATACCATTAACCTAAATCCATACATCCATGTTCCCCTCCCTTTTTAATTTTTGAGACTGCACATTGAACCCAGGGGCACTTAGTCACTGAGCCACATCCCTAGTTCTTTTTAAACTTTATTTAGAGACAGGGTCTCTCTAAGTTGCTTAGCACCTCACTGTTGGTGAGGCTGGCTTTGAACTCATGATCCTCCTGCTTCAGCCGCTCAAGCTGCTGGGATTACAGGCGTGAGTCATTGTGCCCAACATCCCTGGTCCTTTTTGAGACAAGGTCTCACTAAATTATAGAGTCTGGTATAAAATTGTGACCTTTCTGCCTTAGTCACTACCATATTCTCTATTTCTTTACATGCTTCTTTCTGAGCATATCTATTCCCATGTCTTCAGTTATCAACTGCAAGATGATGACTCTCAAATTTGCCTCTCTAATGCCAACTTCCCTCCTAACTTGTGATCTACATCCCTAAATGCCTAGAGTGGACATCTCCATTTTGTGTTTACCTGTCATCAACAAGTCAAATTCAAAACAGAACTCAAAATTATTCTTTTTCTTTTTCCCATATTTCCTATTTTTTGTTGTTGCTATTGTTTTGTTGGGGAGGTACCAGGGATTGAACCCGGGGTGCTTAACTACTAAGCCACCTTTTTTTTTCTTTTTTTAAATATTTTTAGTCATAGATGGACATAATACCATTTATTTATTTATTTATTTATTTATTTATTTATTTATTTGGTGCTGAAGATAGAGTCCAGTGCCTCACACATGCTAGGCAAGTGGTTTATCACTAAGCCATGACTCCAGTCCCCGTTGTTTTTTATTTTGAGACAGGGTCTTGCTAAGTTGCTTAGGGCCTAAGTTGCTGAGGCTGACTTTGAACTTGCAATCCTTCTGTCTCAGCATCCCAATTTTCTGGGATTACAGGCATATGGCACTGTGACCAGCCCCATATTTCCTATTTTCAGGAATGACTCCATCCATCTAGTTGCCAGAGGAAGAAAACTGAATATCATCTGAGATTCTCTCTTGTCCATCATCTCTCAAACCAGTTGGACCCCACATCCTCTTCTATCCACCTCTATAATTTTCTTTTGTCATCTTTTCAACTACCACTGCCTTGGCCTGGGTTCTCAACATTGCTCATCTGGTCTTTTTTTTTTTTTTTTTTTTTTTTTTTTTTTTGGTACAAGAGATTGAACTCAGGGTTGCTTAACAATTAAGCCACATTCTCAGTCCTTCTTATTTTTTAGTTTGAGATGCAGTCTTGCTAACTTGCTTAGGGCCTTGCTAAGTTGCTGAGGCTGGCTTTGAACTTTTGATCCTTCTGCCTCAGCCTCCCAAAACTGCTGCGATCACAGGCCTGAGCCACCACACCTAGCTTCTCACTTTGTCTTGATACTAACCTCCTAACTGCTTTCCCTGTGTTGACTTTGTTTTCCTTCAATCCACCCTCTAAACTACTGCTAGAGCAAACTTTCTTTTCTCCTCTACCTTTTTTATTCAAACTATAATATATTACAGGGTATCCTTCTCTTGGGACCTTTCCCTTTTTGGGAACTTCTCTCTCTTTCTCTCTCTCTCTCTCTCTCTCTCTCTCTCTCTCTCTCTCTCTCTCTCTCTCTCTTTCCCCCTTTTAATATTTTTTAGTTGTAGGTGGACACAATACCTTTATTTATTTTCATGTGGTATTGAGGATTGAACCCAGTGCCTCATGTGTGCTAGGCGAGTGCATTACCACTGAGCCACAACCCCAGCCCTCTGCTTTCTTTCTATTACTCTAATAAATCCTGTTACTTTGCTCTCAAAAAATAAAAAATGATAATATTCCTCATCCACCATCTGGTATGATCTTTCCATAGCAATAGAAGGAGCTGTCTTGGGCTGGAGTTATGGCTTAGTGGTAGAACGTGTGCCTAGCATGTGTGAAACACTAGGTTTGATCCTCAGCACTACATAAAAATAAAATAAAGTTATTGTGTTTGTCTATAACAACAACAACAAAAGAGCTGTCTTGTCTTAAAAAGAAAAAAAAAAAAAGAAACTGCATAATATTTAGTATTCCATTGTATGGATGGAATGCAATTGAATTTACACTGAATTGAAGGATTTTTAGTTTGTTTCCAATCTTTAAAGTATCATTGAAGCCAGGTATGGTGAAACATTCCTGTATTCCCAGCTACTGGGGAGACTGAGGCAGGAGGATGGCAGGTTTAAGGTCAATATGGACATCTTAGTGAGATCCTATCTCAAAATAAAAAAGTCTTGGACTTTAGCTCAGTGGTTGAGTACCTCCGGGTTCAATCCCCAGTACTAAAAGTCATTCAATTTGACTATGATTAAAACCTTTCAAAGCTTCTTCCCACTGCCTGTAGTACAAAATCCAAACTCCTTAGCATGGAAACAAGGACATACAAGATTGGGCCTTTGCCTGCCTTACCCAGCACTATCTTTGGGTATATATTCTCTCTTCATCTCCTAGCCTTTCATATGTAAACAGTCGCGCTTCATACTTTGAATTCCATAACTTATCATGCAATTGATTGAGCTGCTGCTTCTACTTTCAATACCTTTTCTCAAACTACCTGATAAATATTCAGCTTTTAACCCCAAGCTTAGAATCACCTCCTCCATGAAGTCTTTTTTAAACATCTTTATAAGGCAGAACAGACCTCTTCCTTTTCTCCACTGTATGCTGTGCACATGTAGATTATAACCTTTCACTGCAATATAGAACCCCATTCCTAGTTCAATGGTAGCATGTAACAGGCACTCAATAGTTTTTCTTACAAAGGCCCACTCCGCTCCTCCACTCTTGACTATTTCATATCAAATCTATAAGCTCTACCTTTTCTGTCTGAAGAAATCAATTTTGCTGGCCTTTCCTCTTGTCTAACATCAGTCCCATTAAACCCATCTGAGCTTCTTTTTATACTGATTTCTAATTTTTCCCTCCTCTGGTACTGGGGATTGAACCCAGGGGCCCTCTACCACTGATCAACAGCCCCAGTCCTTTTTATTTTGAAATAGGCCTTGTTAAATTGCTGAGGCTGGCCCCAAACCTGCTATTCTCCTGCCTCAGTCTCCCAAATCACTGCAATTACAGATGTTCACCGCAGCACTCAGCTGCTGCTTCCCTCTTTTCTTTCTCCTCCTTCCCTCCTCCTGTTTTTTTTTTTTTTTTGCTTGTTTTGTTTTGTTTTTGTTTTTTGCTTTTGTTTTTTTAAAGCTGGGCTAGTTTCTGTTTTTTTAAAGCTCACTAGTCACCTTAAAATTGTATGCAACAGGTCTGGAGTTGTTGCTCAATGGTAGAGTGCTTGCCTTGCATGTGTGAGGCCCGGGGTTAGATCCTCAGCACCTCATAAAAATAAATTAATAAAATAAAGGTATAATGTCCATTTACAATTAAAAAAATTTTTTTAATTGTATGCAACATTCTTTTATTTATTTATTTTTTTTGGTGGGACTGGGAATAAAACCCAGTACCTAGGACATGCTACGCAAACATTCTACCACTGAGCTACATCCCCAGCCCTGCTGGTCTCTACTTTTACCGGCTATGTCTTTGGGTTTGTTTCCCACCTTCCCATTCAAATTCATGTCCACTGTCTAGCTGCTCCGAGTCTGAAGGTGTCTCTAATTCATCTACTTCCAGGTCTGAACTGCCATCAGAAGAGGAAGATGCAGAGTAGGTGGGAGAAGCTCCATTATTTCCAGGCCCCTCAGTCAGATTCAGCTGCAACTCTGGGGCAGAAAGTCGCTTACGCATGGGGCGATGGCCACATAAGGCTAAAGTGCTGGGGGTACCTGGGGTTGGAGGAAAAAACAAACACAAAACCCAGAAAGATGTGAGTTGGGGAATGCTGCTGGTGGTTGGAATTCCTGTATATAGAAATAATGATATGGGTTAATACTGAAGAAGGAAGTGACACAGGGGACATTTGGGAAAGGGGGAAATGAAACTACAAAGGGATAGTGGGGGCCCAGACCATCACTGGACTAGAAGCAAAACCTTGAGACCTTTTTTCTACTTCATCTACCTGGCTGTGAGTGTCTTTGAGGGTCTTCAGAATCTTCAGAAGGGTCAACCTCCTCAGAAAGCAATCTAGAACGGAAAAGAGCAAAAGTGGACAGACAGGCTAAAAGCATCAAGCCTAGTATCAGTTTATCAGCTTTCTCTCCCCACCATGATTTTATCACCTGTGTTCCTTTTCCCCACCTCTTTACTTCAAGTCCTAATTCTCCTCCCTGCCCTCCATTTGTGACCACTTTTCCCTTTTCCCAGTCTTCTTCACACTTCCTTACCTAGGAAATTCTTCATCTTGCCATTCTTCCTTCAGTTCCAGTTCCCCAAGTCTCAGGGCTACTGTTGGTTCTGTTGTTTCTGCATTCTCCCTGACCCTAAGATGGTCACCAGAAGAAAAGATTATCATGAAAAAACCTGTAGAGTGTCTTAAGGGAGCTGGGCATACACTGGAATGGAAAAACAGTGAGATAAGAGGGTAGACCTTAAAAGAACTCAGTTCTTGCTGGGCAAGATGGCACACACCTATAATCTCAGCAATTCAGGAGGCTGAGGCAGGAGGATCACAAGTTTGAGGCTAGGCCAACCTCAGCATATTAGTGAGATCCTGCCTTAAAATGGAAATTAAAAAGGACTAGGGATATAGCTCAGTGGTATAGCACCCCTGGGTACAATCCCCAGTACCAAAAACAGCTCAGATCTCTTGTCTCCTATACAGATGTTTCTCCCATCTTCTTCACTTGCTAGAAGCAGATCACCTACTTTCTGCTGGGTTTAGGAGCAGAGGGAAGATAGAATGTAAAGCTAATCTTATTAACCTCTAAAGCAGTGACTGCACCTACAATCCAGGGGTGAGAGATGACCCACATTAAAATTGGCTTGAACCCAGAAAGACACTCCCTGCTCTCCCTGGGCAGTTGGGGAAGATGGCACCTAGTCAGGCCTGCATTTCCTCCACCACGCAGGGGAGTGGATGGGGAAAATATGGCATAAGTAGAGGGGTTGGGAAGAAGGTAAGAAGGAAGAGACTTACTGGGAAGGAAAACATGGATCTAAAGTCAGTTCTGACTCAGCTTTCCTGATGGTTATTCTGGAGGGTGGGAGTTAGAAAGTAAAGAACATGGACCAGGTGCACTGGCACACAGCTATAATCCCAGCTAGCTACTGAGGAGGTGAAGGCAGGATTATTCCATGTTTGAAGCCATCTTGAGCAATTTAATGAGATCCTGTCTCAAAATGAAAATTAAAAAAGGACTAAGAGCTGGGCATGGTGGCACATGCCTGTAATCCCAGCTGCTCAGGAGGCTGAGACAGGAGGATCGTGGGTTCAAAGTCAGCCTCAGCAAAAGCGAAACACTAAGCAACTCAGTGAGACCCTGTCTCTAAATAAAATACAAAATGGGGCTGGGAATGTGGCTCAGTGGTCAAGTGCCTGAGTTTAATCCCAGTACCTACCCCCCACCAAAAAAAAAAAAGACTGGGGATGTAGCTTAGTGGCAGAATGTTTGCCTAACATGTGTGCACCTCTGGGTTCAATGCCCAGTACAAAAGAAAGAAAAAGAGGGGGAAAAAACAGGAAGATTTATTAGAACACAAAATATAGAACCTTCCTTTTTTTTTAAACAAGGGAATTATCCTAGAATCCTCTGTTCCTTAGTTCATGCTGAGCACAGTAGCACACATCTGTAATCCCAGTTATTCAGGAGACTAAGGCAGGAGGATCACAAGTTCAAGGCCAGCCTTGGCAACTTACCAAGACCCTCAGCAACTTAAGGAGACCCTGTCTCAAAAATAGAAAGTAAAAAAAGGCTGGAGATGTAGCTCAGGTGTAGAGTGCCCCCTGGGTTCAATTCCTTGTTATGTTAAAACAAACAAACACAATAAACCCATTAAAAACAAAAACAAAACCTCAGTTCCTTACCATATTTACATTTCTTACCTAAAGTCACCCCATCCCTTTTTCTGACATTTCTCACACAATTCTTTTTGGAGGAATCCTTGAAACCTGTGTAAGGGAGGTCTCTCATTCCATTTCCAATCAGGTGAGTCAAGCTCTTACTTACCCAAGATCTAATGTCTTTCTTGTTTCTTCCTGTATAGTTTCCATCTTCACAGGTATTCCTGTCTTTTTTAAACACTTAATGTTGCTAGGGAGCTGGTTGTCCCAGTCCGTAACACTTCTTTACCCTTTTCTGTCTCGGCTGTTGTTGCTCTTGCCTCTAACGAGGAGGTGTAAAGGGAGGTAACCTCATGTTCAAACAGGTTTTGCCACCTCACCTCTCAAGGAGCCGGTTTTCCCAAAAGAAAAACCCTCCCTCCTGTGTGGGGGCGGGTTTTGGGGAGGAGAGTACATTTTCTAGGGTGGCTAGTCTTGGGTGAGTCTAGGAAGGCAATTTGTTCTTCTTTTCAGATTCCTTATAACTTTCTGGAAGCTGCTTAAAAGGAGGAATAAAAAAAAAAAAAAGGCAACAGTATAAACCATTTTGGTTGTGAGACGATATCCTTGGGTCTATTTTTCAAGTGTAGGCAAAATTGGGAAGAAAGAAGTATAAGGTTGGTTCTGGGAAAAGAAAGAAAGAAAAGAATAGATTGAGAATGAGGGGAGACAGAGCTTGTTGCTCCTTATTCCTTAAAAAAGTAAACAAAAAGAACACCAGAATCTGGGCATGGTGGTGCACACCTGTAATCTCAACTGTTTAAAAGGCCAAGGCAAGAGGATCACAAGTTTGAGGCCAGCCTGGGCAATTTAGTGAGACCTTATCTCAAAATAAAACAATTTCAAAAGGGCTGAGTGGTAGAATGCCCCTGGGTTCAACCCCCAGTACAAAAAAAAAAAAAAAAAAAAAAGAGGAAGAGGAGACAATAAGAAGTATAGTAGGAAGAAGGGAGAGGAATCTGCAGGAAGTTAAAATAATTACTGATTATTGAAGGGAAAAGTCTTATAGTTATAAAAAAGAGACAAGAACCCAAAGAGGAAAAAAAGTATTTAATATTTAACAAAATGCAAAATAAAGTACCCAAGTTACAAAACATAAAATTCCTTTGGTTCAGTGATCACACCACTACTTTTACTTTCCAAAGGGCTATAGACTTCATATCCTTAAACTATAATCAGACTGCCCCATCACACTAGAAGATGTCATGCCAAAACCATCACATACCCCACCGTTCAGTGAAACTGTTGGTAATTTACATGGGGAGAGCAGGTTGGTCTGAAGACAAAAGGGAGACTCTACACATGCAGAACAAGTCAGTGGGTGGGAGCTCTTTGCTGGGTCACTAAAGTATGAGTTACATCCCTGTACATGCTACATGAGGCTAAATCCCTTGGTACAATCACACATAAATACAATCCAGTGACCCTGAGCATTCCCAGGGGAAACAAAAAGAAAAATACAGAGAAGCAGGGGAGAGAAAGGATGGTAGCAAGCTGCAGATTACAGAATACCAGGGAACATCTAGTCCAAACCCTGTTTTACATACGGAGAAAATAAGACCTAGAGTAATGCAGTGTCTTGCCAAGAGATACACAATTTATAGCAGTTAGTATTAGAACTCCATGTTTTTTTTTAACATGAACAAAAAGAGAACGAGATGGATAAGAAATTCACTACCAGAATTCTCATTCCAATTCTGCCATCTTTAGGGAAAGAGTCTATGAGGTCTTAGGACTTTCCTGGGTGCTTCCTGAACTCTAAAAAGGCAGGTGTCTTCAGTAACTTTTCATGGTTCCTGTGGCTCTGGGACAGAAGGATCTAAAGAAAAAGAGCCAGGCCACCTGATCAGGACAGATGATAATGGCCTCCAACTTGCTCCCAAATTAAGAACTAAAAACAGTCACAATAAGCTCAGAATAGAAATTTAGCCATCTCTGAAACACACACCATCACCTAATGGGTGGGCAAAAAGAAGAGTCACAGAGCTAGAAATCTGCTGAAGGCTAAAAACTGTAATAAATTTCCAAAGCACACACTCTTCTATCTAGATTGAAGTAGGTATTCAATAAACATTGACTGAGTAAGTGAATGGAGACAAAAGAACATTTGGTTTCATGACAGATACTGGTTCTGTTCAAGATCCTTACTGAGGGTACTTTTGGGGCCGGCATTCTTCTTGTCCTTCTCTGCTGGGACAGTGGATATATCATATTATGCCCTGACAAATGAAGAGTAAAGTCAGTGCAGATTTAAATAAAATTAAATAATACAATTTGTCTGATAGAGATTGAGGAAAAAGGTGGAAAGCCATTAGTGAAGCAGCTGCTTTCTTCCCCTTCTTTCTCCCCCCCAGTTTTATGAGAACAGTACACTAGATCCTGGAGCAATGAACACACAACTGCCAAAATCTCCAAACATCTCAAAACATGCATTTGAGGTGGGTCAAGCAAACTCTCCCACTATCTCTTCCTTTCCCAAGAGTCACTTATTTGACATAGAAGCAGTGGTAGACTGGGACAGTGAGATCTGACTGCACTTTTCAAAGACTGCCTCAGCAGAGAGCTTAGGCAGCCCCTGATCCAGAGGGCACTCATCCACCAAGCTGTTCATAGGTGTCGGGGGCAGTGGAGGATCCTCCTCATCTTGACTCAGTCCAGAAATCAGAGCGTGACCTGCCCTGTCCAAATCCTTGTCCACCTGTTCCCTGGACACGCCCACTGTCTCAGGCTGCCCTGAAGGGATATTTGTGGAGTCAAAATATGTTGACAGGGCTTCCTGGAGCAGAGGCAGAAGTTTCTTTCGGGAGACCTGGGTATTGCCTTGAAGATAGGCTTGGAGGTTAGGGTGGGTGTTTGGGACAGGGGTCAGCTTCAGAGGTGGGGAATAGGAGCGTTCCAGGACTTCACAGATCTACAGAGGAGACAAGAATGGGAAACAATATATAATGCTATATAGGGCTGAGGCTTTTAATTGAGATGCTTTCAACAAAGGAAAAAAATTTAATTACATCATCTATACTTCAATTTTAATGCTAACAACAAAAGAAATATTTCTAATATACACAGTATTTTAGAAACAGAACATTTTAGATCATATATCTCATTTCATTTCATTCCTCATCAATGAGGAAACAAAAGCAAAATCATGTGAATGCTGACAAGTTCTGAACCAGAATCCAGGACTCTTAGTTTTTACTGTATGTTGTTGTCAAGTAGGTACTTGAACTCCGTCCTTAGCTAGATGGGAATAGCCCCTACCCAGAAGTCTGGAGAATGACTGAGGTGAAAAGAATGAATAGAACAAAATAAGAGTGGAATATAGGCAAAGCACGGACTATGGCCATTTATAATTATCTCATTTAATACTTATAACTACCTCATAAGATTGGTATTTCTGGGGCTAGGGATATGGTTCAGTGGTAGAGCACTTGTCTAGTATGTGCATCACACACACACACACACACACACACACACACAGAAGAAGAAGAAGATATGTATTACTATTATCCTCACTTAGGGATAGAGAAATTGAGATAGGAAGATTAGGCAACTTTCCTAAGATCATGGTTTGAATGAAGCAAAACCGACAACTGAATCAGGTCTGTCACCAAAGCCAGTGTTGTAAATCAATACACTATTCCTAACATAGGAGGAAAAAAGGCAATTGCAGGGCAGACTGAAAAGAGGACTATTTCTCAACACAGAGGCAGCCTAGGCAATGGTAGAAGTCATCAGACATCTGCATGGCTTCAAGAGTAGCAGAGATGGGACTAGTGTTCAGAAAGTAGAAGGTATTTCTTATAGCCAAAGTATATTTTCCTTCATGACATCATTAGTAAAAGTCACAAGTTGTGAGCACTTACTCTGAGCCAAGTAATGTACTTTATGTATGATATTATATAAATGGCCATATCAAACTAACCATTTGGTGCTATTCTGCTATTTACAGACTCAGAAGTCAACTGACTTGCCTTAGCTCAAACAGCCAACAAGTGATAAACCTTGGACAGAAAAGCACATCTACCTGATTAAAAAAACAAAACACAAAACAAAACAAAACAAAAAACCTAGTTCTTACAGGGTGTGGTGGTGCACACCTGTAATCCCAGTACTCAGGAGGCTGAGGCAGGAGGATCCCAAGTTCAAGGCCAGCCTCAACAACTTATAGCTCAGTGATAGAGCACTTATCTAGAATGTGTGAGCCTCTGGATTTAAAAAAGAAAGACATAGGGCTGGGGATATGGCTCAGTTGGTAGACTGCTTGCATAGCAAGCACAAGGTCCTGGATTCAATCCCCAGTACTGCAGAAAAAAAAAAAAAAAAGAAAAGAAAAAGAAAGAAAGAAAGACAGAGCTGGGCTTGGTGATATAGACCTATGATCCCAGCAACTTGGGAGCCTGAGGCAGTAGGATCACAAGTTTGAAGCCAGCTTTAGCAACTTGGTGAGACCCTAAGCAACTAGTGAGGCTCTGAATCAAAATAAAAAATAAAAAGGACTGGGGATGTGGCTCAATGGTAAAGTGCTCCTGGGTTCAATCTCTAGTACCAAAAAAGAGAGAGAGGGAGGAGGGTGGGTAGGAGGAATGAATGAATGAATAAGTAAATAAATAAATCACATTTGCTTTCTGGGGTGGAAAACAAAGGCAAGGAGGTAGGAAAAGGATAGATAAATCTTTTTTTGGTACTGGAGATTTAACTCAAGGGTATTTTACCACTGATACATCACAGCCCTTTTAAAAAAAATTTTTTTTTTTTTTTTTTTTTTTTTTTGAGACAGGTTCTTACCAAGTTGCTCAGGACCTCACTAAACTGCTGAAGTTGGACTCGAATTTGTGATCCTCCTGCCTCAGCCTCCTGAGTTGCTGGGATTACCGGTGTTAATCACTGTGTTCAGCTCCCAGATACACCTTTTATAAGCACAAAGGATTATCTGGCTGAATTGTTTCTTTAGAGGTCCCTACTTGGTCCAAGAAACACACAGAGTTCCTAGACAGTGTTAAGTCTACTTTTAAATTCTCCTCTAAGCTAATTATCAACCAACAGGAATAGAAAGGGGAGGAATTGGGAAAGGTAGCCAAATGGAAGATCAGGAAAGAGAACAAACCTGGTTCTTGATCACTGCTCTAGGCTGCACATAACACAGATTTACCTCTGCATGATAAGTAGTAGACAGGTTTCTATCTTGTGTTTCTTTCTTTTGTCCCCTTCATCCCACCCCACCTGCCACTGCTGGGGATGGAACCCAAAGCCTCACACAAGCAAGGCCAGCACTCTACCACTGAGCTATACACCACCTCCTTGCCCTTGTGTTTCTAATTGTTAAAGCAACATAGCAGAAAGAAAAGAACTGAATTTTAGGAGTGAGGAATTAATAATTAAACCAAGATTCAAGTTCTAACTTCAGATTTATAACATTTCCTTCTAATCAGATTTCAGGTTCCTTCTAAACAGGAATTGTGTCTCTAATTCTCTTTGGAACCCCGTTTCTCAACAGTGGTATAAGTAAGAATATTCACAGATATAGGGCTTAGTAAACAGCAGAGAAGGGAAGTTCTAGAAATAGTCAAAAAGTCACTGTCTAAAGGCAAGAACTAACAACAGCCTTCCAGTTTAGTGCTATAAAACATGGAGAACATATGGGCAAGTGCTGGGAGGTCCTCAAGTTAGAACAAGGACTCACCGTCATTCGAAGTGCCACATGGGGACAGAAAATAGCCAACTGCCGCACTGGTTCATTATGAGCGTTGAAAAAGATAGTCATGGCAACCAGGGCATCATAGCTGTGAGCCTGGCAGAAAGCACTGAGATCTGCAAGGAGGTTGGACCTCTGCAGAAAGGCCTGAAAGAGAAGAAATGGAGAGGGATGAGGGCTACAGCTGGACTCTCCTTGTCACCATCAATGAAAAATCCTTATGAAGGGTTTTCTTTGCACATTAACCCATGACTTATGCTCCATTAAAAAGGTATCTACCATTAACTGATGTATACATGCTGGGAGGCAAAGAGACAGAATGGGGATAATATAGGCTTTGGATTAAGACAGAATTGGTTTGAAAATCATCTCTATTACCTATTAGCTATTCAATCAAGGAGCTGAATTAATCTCCTAGATCTAATATTCCTTGTCTATGAAATAAGGGGACAACACTTGTCAAACATAATTGTTTTAGGAACTAAAACATGAAGCCAGGTGCAGTTGTGCATGCCTGTTATCACAGTGACTCAAGAGGGTGAGGCAGGAGAATTGCAAGTTCAAGGCCAGTCTCAGCAACTTAGTGAGACCCTATCTTGAAATTTAAAAATAAAAGAAAATAGGCTGGGGATGTAGCTCAGTGATAATGCAACCCCGGCATCAAACCCCAGTACAAATAAATAAGATAAAATAAATTTTTTAAAAAAGAGCTAGGGATGAAGTTCCAGTGGTATAGTGCCCCTGGGTTCAAACTCTAGTACCAAAAAAAAAAAAAAAAAAAACCACAAAAACTCCACACCAGGGGCTGGGAATATGGCTCAGTTGGTAGAGTGCTTGCCTCACATGCCCAAGGCCCTGGGTTGAATCCCCAGCAGCACCAAAAAAAAAAAAAAAAAAAAAGTTTAAAACCCTACACCATTATTAAAGTTACATTCTGCTACTCATTCAACAAAATTAACTATTTGAAATCCAATCTCAAAACAAAACGGGCTAAGGACATAGTTCACTGGTGGAATGCTTGGTTAGCATGAACAAGGCTCTACATTCAATCCCAGCGCCTGTCCCCATACAAATTACTGTTAACAAAAATTTTTTATTGTTGTTTTTTGGGGTTTTTTGAGATAGGTTCTTACTATGTTGCCCAGGCAGGTCTTGAAATCTCCTGGGCTCAAATGCTCTTCCCACCTCAGTCTTCCAAGTATCAGAAACTACAAGTGTGTGTCACTATGCCCACCTGGTGATTTTTTTGTTCACAGGGGATATTACTTCAGTTAGGGTGGTCAGGGAAAACCTCTCACAACAGGATACATGTGAGCTGAGGTATGAATGATAAGAAGAAGCAAAGAGAAAAACCAAGTTCAAAAGACCTGAGTTGAGAATAATCTTAATGATTATTGAGGAACAGAAAGAAAACCAACGTGGCAGACAAACAGGGCCCTGCAAGTCACAGAGGTTGCTAGATTTTATTAGAAGTAAAATGAAGGAGACAGTAAAGGGAGGAGTGATCTGATATGCTTAACCAGATCAGATATGAAAACCATATCTGATATGGTTTCATCTCTCCCTCCACCCCCAATACCAGGTCCCTGTATACTAGGCAAGTACCATACCACCGAGCTACATCCCTAGTCCTTTTAGTTTTTATTTTGAGGCAGGGTCTCACTGAGCTACTCAGGTTGGCCTGGACCTTGTGATTCTCCTCATGCTTCAGTCACCCCTCAGGCTTCAGTCACCTGAGCAGTTGAAATTAAGGCACAAGCCACCAAGCCCAGCCTGATTTAAACATTAAAAAGATCACTCTTGTTCTTGTAGTTGTGGGAAAAATGGTTTTTAAGGATGCAAAAGTGGAGGCAGGGAAGCTAGTTCATTGACTATTAGAAGAGGTATAGTTAGAGGTGATGAGCTATGGGGGTCACAGAGGAAACAGAGATGAGTAGACAGGTACAAAGATATAGACAGGTACAGAGGTGAGTCAGAAATGAGGGGCAGAAGAGGAACAGGGGAAGAAGGGGAGGGAAAGGAGAGGTAATAGGGAACGAAATTGATTAAATTATGTTCTATGCATGTATAAATATATCACAATGAATTCCACTATTATATATAATCATAATGCACCAATTTAACAAAAGAAATGAGGGCGCAAAGTTACATACATAATTTAAAGTTTTCTCTTCCCATCAACATTCACAACTTGCTCTTACCTCCAGATCCATGTATATTGCACTAATGGCCACCTTGATACCTTGCCTATAGATGGTCTTCTGATCCTTTCTCAGCATTTGCTCAGTGGTCAGCCCTAAAAAGTGGATGTAAGACTATGACTCAAATGGGGAACCTAGGGTCCCAACACCAGGAAGGTGAGGACAAGGAAAAGAAAAAATATAGCCTCTCTTTGGAGCAATGAACAGGGGAGATCACTGAAAATTTACACCCCACCTCCGATTTTCCCCCTTTTTGTATTGCTTTAACTTCATGAAGGTACATTTGAGTTTGGTGTTGTGGTACATGGGTATAATCCCAGCTACTTGGAAAGATGAGGCAAATATTGCAGTCTGAAATACAGAGAACCTGACTCAATCAATCAATCAATCAAAGTACATTTAATACTTTTCTTTCTTTCCTTACATCTTTCTTTCTCCTTTTTTATGTCAAGTATTAATTGAGTAGAAGATAGAGGTTTTTTTAGTTCTCTTTCTTTGTATATTCTAAATGTTTCTTCTGCTTCTCTAACCAATTATATAGCTCTTGCTCTGATATTTTACTTTCCCTCGGTATATTTTATTTATAAGTCCTATGTTCTCTGATTAGACTGAAACCTCTGAGACTCTTCCTCCTCTTTCTTCCTAAGATCCAGGATAAAACATTCCAGTAAATGACTGATCAGTTCATGATCAGACTAATATGATACCTCATTTCTCTCTGGTATGAAGTGTAAATCATTATGCATGCTCTGGAATTGTTTTGATTGTACTCATGAATACAATGAAAACAGCTTGCCCACTTGCTTTTTCATATGGGAAGTAGAGAATTCAGCTTGACACTTCATACCTGATACATCAAACTTTGCCTTTTGCAGGGAATCAAAGATGTCATTTCTCTCGGGCAGATCAGGGAAGAGGGCCTCTAGTTTCTCCACATATGTGTTATCCTTTGGGGTTGCCTTTCCAATTTTAATGTCCATGTTGACACAGTCCAGGATGATGGTTCCTATTGAGAAGGGGGACGGCAGAACTTGAATCATGTGACCTCTACTCACAACCCCTAGAACACATAAAACTTCAAACCAAATGGGCACAATATAGAGGAGACTTGCAGGGCAAACTCACTGAAAACAAAACAAGAAACTGGGACTGACTATCCTCAGTAAGACCTCCTAAATCAAAGCAGGGGAATAGAGAAAAAGTGGAAAGGAAGCCTGAACATCTCAATCATTGGAGATGTTGCAACCTCGTTAGAGAAGACACCTATTTTGTGGGGATTGGGGGAGATAATGGGAATTGAACCCAGAGGCACTTAACCAATGAGCCACATTCCCACTTATGCACCCTTTTTTTCTATTTTTTATTTTGAGATAGGTTCTCACTAAGTTGCTTAGGGCCTTGCTATATTGTTGAGATTGGTTTCAAACTTGTGATCCTCCTGCCTCAGCCTCCTGAGCTGCTTGGGTTTCCAGGTATATACCACAAGCCCAATCCGAGGACATTTCTTCAGTAGGCCAAATCTCATCAAATAAATTTTTAAACCTTTTTTTAAAAAATATATATACATATTTTTTAGTTGTAAATGAACCTTTATTTTTATTTATTAATATGCTACTGAGAATCAAATACAGTGTCTCACACAAGCTAGGCAAGTGCTTTTCCACTTTTCACTGAACTACAACCCCAGCCCTCATCAAAGAATTCTGAAGTTGAAATAAGAGTGTATTCTAAGTGCTTTTTTTTTTTTTTTTTTTTTTAATAAATGGAGAAAATTAAAATAAGAAAGGTTAAGAGATTTGCTCAAGGACACATACCTATTTCCTAGTGGAATTGGTATAAGAATCCATTTCCTGCTTATTTGGCTAGTATTCCTTCCATTAAATACCACAAATAGGAAGCTTCAAGGTTTGTTGCCCTGTGCTTCCTTTATACTTTCTCCAACAAAACATCTCACAGGCCTTTAAATAAATGCCTAACTGTTCCCTGAATAATTCCATTCTCTGGTATGAACAGAATGGTTTTGAGAGCATATGATTAGACTGAAAGAGTTCAGACTTTTCCACTCTCCCTTCTCTAGGATGGGAATAGAGGAACTAGTCCTATCTCAACACCAAAATCACCCTTACCATGCAGAAGGGCTGCAATTTGCCTATCTAAGATCTCTGGTGCCCCCTGCAGGATTCTCTCAGCCACCAAGGTAGCACAGGACCCCACAAGCTCAACAGAGACATGGCAGGGAGGACAGTGTTTCTGTTCGATCGGTCGATGGTCTAGCACCTCTACTATGGCCTCTTCCAGAGCTGCATCACTTCTGTGGAGAGGGAAGGGTATGGGAAAAGAGAAAGAAAGACAAGTTATCTATCTTCAAACCACACCCGCCAAAGGAAAGTGCAGATGTCTTAGGTAATTTCTCTCCATTCTTTAATGTCATATCTGAAGAGGTATTTAAATAGCATATAAGTGAATTCTGTGAAGTATCTGCAGCAAATATCTTGTCCACACATCTGTTGTACATTTCTTTCTTTTTTCTTTTTTTTTTTTGGTGGGGGGTGATGGGGTTTGAACCCCAGAGCTTAACCATGAAGCTATACCCCCCAGCCCTTTTTATTTTTATTTTGAGACAGGGTCTTGTTAAGTTGCTGAGGCTAGCCTCGAACCTGCAATGCTCCTATCCCAAGTTGCTGGGATGCAGGCATTTGCTACCAACTGACATTTTTTAAAATATATATATAAATTTTTTAGTTTTAGGTGGGCACAATACCCTTATTTTTATGTGGTGCTGAGGATTGAACCCAGGGCCGCACGCATGTTAGGCAAGTGTGCCACCACTGAGCCATAACCCCAGCCCTCCAACTGACATTTTTGATACTCAACATCAAAATCTTGCCTGTTTCTCAATCTACTCAATACTCAAATTCCACACAGGTGAACAGATCCTAGGGCTTCTCTCCATGCCTTCCTTTCTAGCCCTCAGCTATTGTCTTGTTTTAGG
Source organism: Sciurus carolinensis (assembly GCF_902686445.1). Taxonomy (NCBI): domain Eukaryota; kingdom Metazoa; phylum Chordata; class Mammalia; order Rodentia; family Sciuridae; genus Sciurus; species Sciurus carolinensis. Next base: position 98,527,639 of record NC_062213.1, read on the forward strand.
CCCTCAGCAGCTTTCATATAAACTATTCCAATAGTCTCTTAACCAATCACCTGCTTCTAGCTAAGGGCCCTTCCAAATTATCCTTCACAAAGCTGTCTGAATTTAAAATATAAAAGCAAATTTGATGGCCAGGACCTAGAGTAAATATAATTAACAAGTTTCCCATTGCCTAAAACAGTGTAATCTGATCATCTTTCCCCTGCCTATCTCTCTAGTCTTATCTTTTTCCATGTTCTCCGTTTCCCTCCTATTTTATGCTCTGGTTCTGCAAAATAAATTCCAGTTGCTCCAACTCACCATGCTACTTCATGCCTGCCTGGCTTTGTTTCTATTAATTACTTCTTTTGCCTGGAACACTTTTCCTAACACCTTCCCTCTTCATTCAGGGATCAAACACCTAGTCCACTTCAAGACTGAGATCAAGGATCAACTCTGCTACAAAACCTTTCCTGATGTCCTCAATTCCCTTCAGGTATAATGAACGATTCCATCTTTCATGTACCTATTGTCCCTAGAGTGACAATCACTTGTTTCCAACACCCATTACAATGATCTATTTACCCAATTCCCTCTTCTTGACTGAAAGCTTCATGAGAATGGGAACTCTGTCTTACCTTCATCCCCTAAATAATAGTTTATTAATGTGTGAATGTATAGCTCATCAATGCTATCAGGCTCTGTCATTTTTTGATACAACTACAGGATGCTCAAGGAAAAATTATACATTTTAAAGGTTTGAGAGTATAGCTCAGAAGTAGAGTACTTGCTGAGCATGTGTGAGACCCTTGGTTCCATCACCAGCCTCACACACACACACAAATACATTTTAAGATTAGCAGGAGTCAGAAAGACTTAGGCAAATCATGCTCATGTTATTTTTTCAGCAATTTTTTTCCAGTCATAAGTTAGGGGTTGGAATTATTATACAGATACACATTTGTCAAATAGACTCAAATGAGATGTTTATAGACTTTACCATATTATTCTGAAGTCATCATGAATTTATGTAGGAAATACTTTCACTTACTAATCTTTTAAAAATTAAAAACATAGTTCTAACCATTTTTTAAAGGTTTATAATAAATCTGCCAAAAAATCTTATAATGATACCAAAGGCAGATTTAGATGATCTTTGTGTTATTCTTGAGTTTGAACTCAAAATGTTCCTATTCTTTGTTATACGTCTTTTTTTAAAATTTGAATTATCATTTTTTTTTTTGTAGTTGTAGATGGATAGCATGCCTTTATTTTATTTGTTTATTTTTATGAGGTGCTAAGGATCAAACCCAGTGCCTCACACATGCCAGGCAAGTACTCTGCCACTGAGCTATATATCTTTATGATTTATATGTCTTTATGCTATAAACAAACATATAACTAGGGAACTGACAATATTTTCTGTTGAATTTCTATATCAACTATGACCAATCAATTATAATTAACCTTTAAGATCCCTAAAAGCAGACTCTTCCTTTCCTTATATCTCATTCATCAGAGTCCAATGTGGTACATAAGTATGAATTTAACTTCCATCTACTTACTTGGGTAAGACATGATGGTCAACAAGGATGAGGGTGAGTTGGCCAGCCTGGTGCAATGCATGGAGGTCAATCTCATCCCGAAAAATCAAGATGGTTTCTGGAATTTGAATCTTCTGAAGGAAGAAGACATTGTCACCTCGTAGAGGTAGCTCAGAACGTTTTATATTTAAAACTGGTATAAAGACTTCCTCAGCTTCATTTGTCTGAATAGGAAAGTGACAAGAAGGCATCACAAGTTTTGGGATAGGAAAAAGTACCAAGATTGGGCTGGGTTGTAGTTCAATAGTAGAGCATGTACTTAGCATGCTAGAGGCCCTGGATTCAATCCCCAACATCAAAGGGTACAAAAGTAACAAGACAATTGGAACCAAAGGAGACATGATCTTGAATAAGCTACTGCCTTTTTCAAAGTCACAATTACCCACTCTATAAAAATAAAAGGAGTAATTGTTTTTACTTTTTAGGTGCCAAGGATTGAATTCAGGGCCCTGCACATGCTAAGCATGTGCTGTACCACTAGGCTACACCCACATCCCCAAAAAGATGGCTCTTCCCCTCCCTCCTTCTTAGCTATAACATAAAAGTCAATAAGGCAACTCATAGTAAAGACCCTAATTCTAGATGCAATGCCACAGAGAAAAAAATATTTTCAGTCCTTAAGAGTTAACCTGAGCAAGAGGAATGAATACACTCTAGACCACTGATACCCCTAAGGAACTCAATAATAATCTGTTTGAATATTGCTTTAAGGTTTACCTATCCCTCAGAACTTATTTACCATTTGGGCACATTGGTGTATGCTTGTAATCCCAGCAGCTCGGGAGGCTGACAGGAGGACTGCAAGTTCAAAGCCAGTCTCAGCAACTTAGCAAGGCCCTAAACAACTTAGCAAGACCCTGTCTCTAAATAAAATATAAAAAGGGCTGGGGATGTTGCTCAGTGGTTAAATGCCCCTGAGTTCAATCCCCACTAGCAAAAAAAAAAAAAAGAACACACCTCATTTTTTTTTTTTCTTCACAACACTGAAAAATACTATTTCAGATGGTGACATGAGACTTAGTAAAGTTAAGGGATTTAACTTACCCAAGACTAAATGCTGGTAAATAGCAGAGCTGGTCTTAGTAAAGTTAAGGGATTTAACTTACCCAAGACTAAATGCTGGTAAATAGCAGAGCTGGTCTTGAATCTAAATCTTTTCATTCTAAGGGGCTCTGTTCCTAGGTACTCACCTTTGTCAGGTAAAAAGCCAGAGCAAGAGCAGATACCATGGAGTCCAAGTCACAGGCTTCATTTCCCAGTACAACATGCAGATGCCTGGACTCCTGGAGAGAAAGGAGAAGTGGAAACTGACAAAAACATCTCCATCCTTCTCCATTAACCTTATACTCATGTGGGCTTCAGACACATCCTTTTACTGATCTTTATAGAGAAGGGTGGGTCACATAATTTCCTGGGTCCTCACTTTATGAAAATATAAGCAAAGTTACCTAAGCTTTAAGCATTCCATACACAACCAGTGGGTAGAAAAGTGATCTTTTCTCTCTAGTAAACTGTTTTCTTGAATGTTAACTTACAGAAGAACAGTAAATAATTATCTGATTTCTTATGCTTCAAAAGTAGGACATGAGGGTAACTAACATATTGTTTGCCACTCTCTGCCCCCATTTTTAAAATGGGGAAATAACCCTTATACTTCTAAATCATGAGAATAGGCGAAAAGGCTTTGAAAATAAAGGTAAATAAGATCAAGTCTATTATCCGGTTGTCCAGGAAAACTATGCCTGCCCTAAGAAGCCCCAGTGATAACCATATATAACTGAAATCTCTCACAACTCAAAAAGTAGCTTCAGATTAAAGCAAGAACAGTTGCTGCTGCTGGAACTTTTATTTTTAAAGCTTTGAAAAGTCCAGCTGCTGATAAGAACTCTAAGGAGCAAAGGATAGCTACTATTATTAAACTTGTTCCTCTGCATCTGTTTAGTTTATCAGTTTTAAATACAACACATTTAGACTACAGTGCCCACAATAGCAAAGACAGGGTTCTTTTTTGGCTTTGCTTATGTTATATATTTACTGAGGGTGTCAAGTATTATTCTAACATTTTTACATGCATCAACTAATCATTTAATTCCTAAAACAGCCCAACGAGGCACATACTTAAAGAATTATTATTTTAGCCAGGCATGAGTCTGTAATCTGTTATTTGGAAGGCTCAGGCAGGAGGATTATAAGTTTGAGACCAGAATGAGCAACTTAGTGAGCTGCTTTCTCAAAATAAAAAATAAATAAGTAAGATTCATCCCTTCCCAGATAGAAGGGTTATTATCAAAAAGGCAAAAAATTAACATGCTGGTCATGATATTGATGGGAATGTAAATCAGTTCAGTCATCATGGAAAACCGTATGGAGTTTCCTCAAAAAATAAGAGATAGAACTACCAATGATCCAGTAATCCCTCAACTGAAGAAACTGAAATATGAATATGTCAGAGACATCTGTTACTTGCATGGAATCAACCTGGGTATATATTCCCAGATGAATGGATAAAGAAAAGCACTATGAAAAAAAAAGAGAGGAGGGAGGGAAGGAAATGTGAGACTAGGGATGTAGCTCAGTAGTAGGAGAGAAGAAGGAAGGGAAGGAGCAGAAGAAGGAAGGGAAGTAGCAAAAGAAGGAAGGAAGGAAGGTTGGGTAAGTGGGGCTGGGGATGTGACTCAAAGGTAAAGTGCTTGCCTAGCATGCATGAGGTCTTGGGTTTGACCCTCAGCACCACACACACAAACTGGTATAAAAGAATGAAATTGTGCCATTTGCAGCAACATGGATGAAACTGGAGGACATTATATTACATGAACTATGTCAGGCACAGCAAGACAAATACCACATATTCTCACCTATATATGGAAGCAAAAAAGTTGACCTCAAAGAAAGAGAGTAGATATCAGAGCCTGAAATGGGGAGAGAGGATGGTGAAAGGATGGCTAACAGGTAAAGGGATGCAGTCAGATACATAGGAGGAGTAACTTCTAAAGCTCTGTAGCACAGTAGGATAGCTATAGTTGATAAAAATTAATTATTTCAAAATAGCCAGTAGTGAGGATTTTGAATATTTTCAACATAAAGAAATGATGACAAGCACGAGGCCCTGGATTTGATCCCCAGTACTACAAAAAAAAAAAAAAAAAAGATGAGGAAGTAGCACAGTTGTAGAGTGCCTGCAGAGCATGTGCAAGACTGTAGGTTCAATCCCTGGCATCAAAAAAAAAAAAAAGAAAGAGAAGGGCTGGGATTGTGGCTCAGTGATAGAGAGTGCGTGCTTAGCATGTGTGAGGCACTGGGTTGATTCTCAGTATCACATGTAAATAAACAAAGATTCATCAACAACTAATAAAAATATTAAAAAAATAAGAGAGATGATAAATAAATGAGAGATAAGCCAATCAATGATTTGATCATTATGGATTGTATGTGTATTAGAATATCACACTTTACCCCATAAACATGTACAATTTTTTAAAAATTTATTTTAAAAAATCCATGACAAACAAGATATTGATATTTTAAATAGAAACAGAATCCAACAGTACTATGCACAGCAATTCTGAAGCCTAAAAAAAGGAAAAATATGTACCATATATATATATATATATATATATATATATGCCTTCTAATATATTTAAATGGTTAATGATTTTAATAAAAATATTATTGATGAGTTACTTCCAGAAAGTCAAGAACATAAAATTATAATAAATTATGGTTTTGGTATAAATAAAATATTTAATCTTAAATTACATAAACTTTTTAAAATTTCAGTATTTTTCAACTACTTTTGTTATAGAAATTTTATAGAAATATTAAAGCAATATAATTATAGCAACATTATAATTTCTAACAACGACGTTATTGTCATAGAAAACTCATTAAAATATTATTTAGAAACATACATAAATGTTTAGTTCAAGAAATATTTCCCTCCTGTGACATATTAAAACATTTATATGGGGCTGGGGATATAGCTCAGTTCATAGAGTGCTTGCCTGTCAAGCACAAGGCCCTGGGTTCAATCCCCAGCACTGCAAAAAAGAAAAAAAAAAATTTATATAAAAATAAGGTCATATTTACTTCAAACTTCTTAAGGCTTTGCAAATACTTAATGGTATAGCTAGGGAACAATCTTTCACATGCTCTGCGGTTCAAAATGTAACACATTGCAAATTTTACTATCAGATCTATGCAAAAATTTAAATTGGTTAATTTTTCATATCAAAAATACAGAAGTAATTTACTTGGCTTATAAAAACTTGAGCAAAATCTTTAGTTCAAGAACCATTTTTATGTCTACTAAAAATTACTAATATTGATAATAATAAGTCATAGTCAAACTTTTAAAGTTTTCTCGGATATTTAATATTGAAGAGTACAATCATTTCAATGCTTTCAGTTTTAATATGCAGTATCAACCTTCCTTAGACTAAAAAAAAAGAGACTGCAGTAATTGTTGTTTCTGTTGTAGTCATCTAAATATTCTAAAATAGATTTCTAATTAGAGCCATAACAAAACATTAATAGAGAAGTAGTTTTACACAAGCACAGACAAACTTACAGACATCCTCTAGATCAGGAATAGATTCTTCCTGGAACTCAGGGAAACGAGTATGTTCCCTAACAAACCACAGTATTAACCCTTTTGTAGGGGTTGAGAGCAAAGGATTGTACAAGGTCACTCTAGTGGAATTGAGTAGGAGAGAAGTCAGGGGGAGGCCACAGTAGAAAACTCCATTCATCAAGGGCTAGGGTCTCTAAAAAAAAAAAAAAAAAAGCTGGGCATGATGGTGCACAACTAAACCCAGCAGCTTGGGAGGCTGAGGTAAGAGGATGGTGAATTCAAAGCCAGCCTCAGCAACTTATTGAGGTCCTAAGCAACTCAGCAAGACCCTGTCTCTAAATAAAATATTAAAAAAGGGTTGGGGATGTGGCTCAGCAGTTAAGCGCCCTGGGTTCAATCCCCAGTACTAAAAAAAGAAAACCTGTCCAGCATGATAGTGCATACCTATAAACCCAGAGGCTCAAGAGGAAGAGGCAGGAAGATGGTGAGTTTGAGGCCAGCCTTAGCAACTTAGTGAGACCCTAAGCAACTCAGTGAGACCCTATTGTATCTAAAATTTAAAAAGAGCTGGGGTGTGGCTCAGTGGTTAAGTGCCCCTGGGTTCAATCCCTGGTTAAAAAAAAAAAAAAAAAAAAAAAAAAAAAAAAATTGGAGAGATAAATCTCCAGTATCAAAAATAAATAAAATAAAATAAACACACACACACACACACACACAAATATATGTAGGTCAAGGTCCATTCATATTGAACACTATAGAAGAGTGAGTCTTTAGAAAATTCTTCTCCAAAGCAATAAGAGAATTCCGTACCCAAGACCCCAGACCTATAACTCCTTTGACTTACAATTCCTACTCCTGATACTAGAGTAGGCCCCTTTGTTTCCTGCAAACCATGAACTTCCCAGATGACTCTGGATCAAAGTAATAGCAAAACACTTGAGATAAGTGGCTGCAGAGATAACTTGTTCACTGAAGCAGTAAGAGGGGGCCCTATGTTCTCTAGAAAGGGAACTACATTTACATGAAAGGACATATGGCCCTGAGAGCAAAGGATTGTACAAGGTCCTGGAGAGAAAAGGTAGACAAACAGAGAAAAGGAAGAGTAATTGGAGGACAGACCTATTGCTGGGTACAAGGTGGTTCTCAGAGAACCTTTCCAAAACTCTTTTACAATAGTGCAGCTTCACTGCAAGTGGCAGTAGAATCAGGATCAGTCAGATCCCTGGAATAGAAACAAGACAAAGAAAAGCAGAAGGCAAGGACCAAATACAAGTCCATAGCTTCAAGTGGAGAAATGATCTCCAGAGCAAGGTGAACAACTAACCCTTTGTGCTCAGTCAAGCCCAGAGAGCAACCAAAAGAAATGAATACAAATGAGATACTGAGGAACTTGTGGCACATCTTGGAACTGGGGTGATCAAGGGAGGTGGTAGCATTCTTTTCTCCATCTTCACCCACCATTACCCAAGTCCAGCTGGACTATTCACCACCCCCAAACCATGATGTGCACATTCCCTACTCTGCCATTTCTTTGCACTATTTGTTCTTCTCTAAAAGCAAAACTGTCACTTGAAAAGATCACAAACTCGGGTTGAATCCCAGCTCTGTTTCTACTTGAAGTGGGACTCTGGCTCCTCTAAGCCTCATTTTCCTATATAAAAGTGAGGATAATATTGTAACCAAGTTCATGAAGTGCCTACTCTGTAAATATTAAAGATGCACTCTGTTCCATTTCTTCTTTCTCTACTCCTCCCTGTCCACTCCAGTTCTACTTAAATGCCCCCTTTCTCTGTGAAACCTTCCTTACCAGGCCAAAGCAATCCTCTTCCTCTAAACCTCCAGTTTCCAGCAGTGTGGTTCTCAGATGGAACTTAACTTCTACTGTAAAGGGCTTACTATTCACCTTGCCTGCCCCCATACTGAGAACTGAAAACAGGGGGACTTAACCACAGAACTACATCCCCAGTTCTTTTTATTTCTTGAGACTGGGTCTCTATAAATTGCCCAGGCTGGCCTTGAACTTAGAATTCTCCAGCCTCAGTCACCAGAGTTGCTGGGATAATAGGTGTCCAATATCATATCTGGTGCTCTTTTTGTGGCTGTATATCCCTAATCCTTAACACAGTTTAAAAGCTGGGTGGCTATATACTTTGTTATTCAAATGAGGGACACTTTTAAGGAAAAGGAGTGCCAGGAGCAGAGGTACATGCCTATAATCCTGACTTGGAAGCAGTATTACAAGTTCAGGCCAGCCCTGGGAATTCAGAGAGACCCTCAGCAATTCTGACAGACTCTGTCTCAAAATAAAAAATTAAAAGAACTGGAACTAGGTAGCTCAGTGTTAAAGTGCCCCTGGGTTCAATCCCTAGTATCTAAAAAAGAAAAGGGGTACTCTTAATGATTATGCTTGAGGAAACTAAGACTATCAGGGCAAAATAGGTGGATGGCAGTACAACTTATAATGAACCATTCTCCTTTTTTTTCTTTTGGTTACCAGAATTGAACTCAGGGGCACTTGACCCAGCTCTTTTTGTATTTTATTTAGAGACAGGGTATCATTGAGTCACTTAGCGCCTCCCTTTTGCTGAGGCTGGCTTTGAACTTGCTATCCTCCTGCCTCCAACCTCCTGAGCCACGGAGATTACAGGTTGCACCACCACAACTAGCTCTCCTCTTCCTTTAGGAAAAATCTGTGAAACTTAAACCTCTGACCCAACCACCCCATTGGCTGAAAGCACAGGTCAAACAATCTTAGTTTTCTAATCATCAGAGGGAGAATTCAGGGGGAAGACAAAGAGCCAGAGACAAACCCTCCCAGCAGAGAAAAATGGGACTGATACTGATAGCAGGACTATAAATTTCTAAGGACAGTCAGCCACTCCTGATTCCTGCCTCATGCCTGAGAAGTGTACACAATTCCTTATCTAAAACTTATGAGCCTTTATTCCTAGATTAACCACCTGAACTTGAATGCATTCCCACCCCGAAGAAAGACTTCGGTCTCCTAGAAGTGAAAGACGAATCCCATGAAAAGAACATTTAGTTAAATAGGATTTCTTTTAAATGAAACATCCTACTGTCATTGTGGTAGAACCTATAGAAATTTTTTGTGATCAAGTTAAAAATATGGTATAAGTCAGATGCAATGGTGCACACCTGTAATCCCAGTGGCTCAGGAGACTTAAGCAGGAGGATCACAAGTTTGAGACCAGACTCAGCAAATCAGGGAGGCCCTAAGCAATTTAGCAAGATCTTTTCTCAAAAAATAAAAAGGGTTAGGGATGCAGCTCAGAAATAAGCACCCTAAGATTCAGTCCCCAGTACCAAAAACAAATAAATAAATAAATAAAAATAAAAATATAGATCAAAGGAGCCTTGGCTGGATTATCAACTGTCTCTATCCTGTGCAAAAGCCAAGCATTCACAATTTCCTAAGAAGTTATCTATCAAACAGAACTATCAAACAGAAACATTCAAATTCAATGGTGTGCTTGTCTAAATATGCCTCTTTATACAAGAAACATAACAGGGGGCCTTAGGAATTTGATAGTGAGAAAAGAAGAAAAGGGAACTTTATCATCTTCATTTCATATTCTTGTATTTACTACGGCTATAATTAATAACAATCGGGGCTGGGGGGATAGCTCAGTCAGCAGAGTGCTTGCCTTGTAAGCACAAGGCCCTGGGTTCATCCCCAGCAAACCCCCCCCCCCCCCAAAAAAATAGGTATAATTAAAAACAATCTAAATCTCTGGCATCTGCCAGTATGTCTGCCACCAGTTTACTCAATGTCATTCCTACAGTCTTATTTTCTCCATTCTCTAAAACCTGGCCAAGCTTTTGTGTTGATAACAGTTCTAACATACAATCTCACCTTTAAGAGTTCACAAGTTTGGAAAGAAAGATCTAGATCTTGCTCTTTCAGAGATGAATGCAGAGAAAGGGAACTCAGGATACTGGGAATATTGGGGGAGGGAGTCTTTTTTAGGTTTTATAATGCTGTAGAGATATACTGCTGGGGGGCAGGGCATTGTGGAAGGTAGATGCTGGAAAGTAAATGCATGCAAAAAAGTGTTTTTAGATCCAAGGGTTCTTCATCAAATGGTGGGAAAGAGCAGTCATTTGAGGTATTGAGAAAAAAATCATTCCCTTAGAATGGTGCCACAAAACTCTGCATTAGTCCTCCAATAAGAATTGGTTCCAAGTTGCCTTATGCATTTAAACAACTTTTCCCAAATATGTTTTTCACGAGGAAAAATTCAATATAAGAAAACATTCATTTATCCCACAGCAGGAATTGGGTGACATTTAGGGTACGTTAAAGATGCCCAGGGGAATTTGTAGAGTTTAAAGTATCTTGCGCAGCTGCGGTGGAGCAGGACTATAATCCCAGCTGCTTGGGAGGCAGAAGCAGCAGGTGCTCAGCAAATTCGAGGTGCTAAGCAACTCAATGATACCCTGTCTCTAAATAAAATACAAAAAGGGGCTGGGGATGTGCTCAGTAGTCTAATGCCCCGGAATTCAATCCCCGGTAGCCCTCCCACCATTAAAAATTATTTTTTATTTTATTTTTTTGCGGTGCTGGGGATTGAACCCAGACCCTTAGTGCTTGTGAGGCAAGCACGCTACCAACTGAGTCATATCCCCAGCCCAAAAAGGTATCTTAAAAGGAAGACATCCTCAGTCTTGTGTTTAGATTTCTTCAGGGGCAGTATAATTCAAAGTAGGGGGCCCAGGTGACCTCCTGTATTTCTCTCTGGCTAGCTTTTTGCAGCTACTGAGGAGGATAACAGCCTAATGCTGCACGGTTACTCAACATGAATGGGAGGGTTCAAATGGCTCAGAAAGCACCCACAATAAGCTCCAAAGAATCCAGGAGTCATGCTTATGGTTTTGACTCCAAACACACTTCGTGTTTATGCCTTCCAAGCAGAGGGATTTTTATATTAATTTGTGCACGTTAAGGTCAAGAACCCGGAGGCAAAGGAATGCAAGTTGTGGGTCATGCCTGATGTATTCCGTGCTATGTCTGACTTTAAAACACAGATATAAAGTAAAATACCATGACCCCCTCTACAATCTAGAAAAGAGTTCGGTCCGCCGGAGAGAAACCCCAATTCAGAAGAAAGAAAGCTCTACGCCCAGATTCACTCTAACACCCGAGGTTCACCGGAACGCCAGAAAGCAAATCCAGACCTTGGGAGCCGAAAACTAAAAAGAGGGGCGGGGAGACAGGTATAAACACACCTTGAGCGGAACGGATAACGGTTGCACGGCCCAGGTCCTTTTCAGCGAACTGACCGAGGCAACAGCATGCAGAAAAATCAAATCAGAACCCAGACCCAAGACTCCTTCTCCCCGCTCTCGGGAAGACCTCGAAGGTGGGGAACCAAAAATCGAGAGACCCAGTAGCAGTCTCCTGCTCATAAACTAGGTTTTTGCTCCTCACGCTTCAAGCCTGATCAAACCCCAAGCCCCCTACTTACAACTCGGTGATCCCTCCACACGGACCGTCTTGGGCTCCTTATACCCCACACCTTCATTCTTCCCGGACCCCATCATCATTCCTTACAGTCACAGACAGGGATCAGTTACCTGCAGAGCAGCTCGACAACCCTGCAGGTAGTCCTCCATGGTGAAGTACAAGGTATGCCGTCGCCCCTCGTAAAGGAGCGGTTGCCCAGTGTAAGTACCCCACCCAGGACTCAAGGGCCAGAGGCCAGAGTCAGTAGGCGGGACTCGAACCCGCCAAACAGCTATTCGGCCTCCGACCCCAGGAGGAAGTGCGTAATCCCGCACTCCCGGAGGCCGACGACGCCCCGCCCCCAGGGGCGGAGGCGGAGTTCTGAACCCAGAGACTCTTGGGACAACTCGCCGGAAGCAGAGGGGCATGGCGCAAGGCGTTCTGGGAAACGTAGTTCAGAAACTCCGAAATGCGCCCCCCAGACAATTGAGGGAAGGAGAATTTTCTGAGATTTGACACACAAATGTGTATGCATCATAGTAACTCATATTTTGGCATCCGATCTTACTCTTTCAGATATGGCTAAGTATAGCATCTTTCCATATATTACACTAAGCATCTGGTTGACGTTTTAAATTACAACATAACAAGCGACTCTCCATCTTCCTTTCTCAAATTCTCCCTTTTACCAAATTGACCCATTGCCCCTAATTTTGTGGTTGTCCATACTAGAAAAACATTAGAATAATCTTTGGCACCTCTTCTTAATACCTACAGTCTTGTCAACTCCTCCTTTCTTTACAACTCTACAGCCTCACAAGAATTTTATTCCTTCCGTGGACTGTTGTAACCTTGGTTGTTTGCTCCCAGACTCCATAATTGTTCCAACTGCTGTTTCAGCTTTCAGACTTGCCTGACGTCTCATCCTGTGGCGGCTGTGTAACTAGAGTTTGGAGGGCCTGACTGAATGCACAGTCAGGTTCCAACTTCCCTTAATGACTGCCACTTTCCAGATCCAAGGTATTACAGAGTACTGCCAAGAAAAGGTTACCCTCATGATCAAATGTTCCTTTTTTTTTTTTTTTTTTTTTTTTGGTACCAAATATTGAACTCAGGGGTGCTTTACCACTAATCTACATCTCCAGCCCTTTTAAAAAATGTTTTTAATCTTGAGACTTGAGACAAGGTCTCACTATGTTGGTTAGAGCCTATGTTGCCCAGGCTGACCTCAAACTTGCTTTCTTCCTACTTAAGTCTCCCTAGTTGCTGGGTTTATAGGTATAGTCTGCTGCACTTGGCTCTCTTCCCTCATTTATTAATCTATTCCTTTATTTCCTACCACCAGTTTCACACCATCTTTTCCTCCTCCCTGAGTTGGAAGCTGAGAGGAGGTGACTTATGAGAAGCTGAGGCCTGTAGGAAACAAGAACCAAAGCACAGAGCCATTGCATCTCCTCTTATTCTACTGGGTCTCTTCCTGTTGTGCTCTCTACCCAGGGCCTGTTCCTTCTTCTGTTCCTTCTTCTGTGCACTACTAGGTGCACAGCCCAACTAGTGTCGCTTGTAAACTTAAAAAAAAGAAAAGAAAGAAAGAAAAGTAAAAAATGATACAGGGAAGACTTGGACAGGAGCCCTGGCTCCCAGAGAAACAGGAGGATTTTTTTTTTCTTTTCTACATTAAATGAGTTAATATGCAAATATCATGCTCTTTGGCTCTGCTTTTGTGGGTCCAGAGCAAAGGACTGCCACATGCAGGGAGAAAGCCCAGATCCAACAAGCTGCTGCTGTCCAGCTCTGCTCCTCCCTGCTCAGCAAGGGCACTTGCTCTTCCCTATTCTCACCAGAGAGGCACAAGCGCTCCGTCCCTTCCAGCGGCAGGCGGAGGGAAGAGAAAGGGTCTGTTGTTTTTCTCTCCTCTCCTTGTTTCTCTCTCCCTCTCTGCTGATCACCAAGCTGCTGACCGGGTCAGAAAGCCCTGATGGAAATCCACCGGTGCTGGGCAGACCCCTCCTCCAGGAACCTTGTCCTTGACTAATTTTTCTTTCTCCCAATGGGAACAAGAGAAAGAGAAAGGGGAAAAAAGAAAAACCACAAACTTCTTTTGAAAACCAGTTTAGTTAGGGCCTGGCGTGCGCACGCCCAAGACTCAGCCACTCAAGAATCCTGAAGTCACTCTGAGCCACCACCAGGAGCACCTGGGCTGCACCCCTTCTTGTCCTCACCCTACTGCTGTGCCCCAGTCCGGGGCATGAGTCCGGAAATAGCCACAACCCAGCCAGGACGGCCAGCCACGCTTGTAAACCTGTGTCAACCTGTATAAGCTCTGGAGTTGACAGCTGGGAGGCAGCAGGCACTGGTGGTACTCCTCACTGTCCCCACCTCCCCCATCAGACTGCCAGATCCTGGAACTGCACCCGCTTCTTTAAGGTAAAAACTTTGTCTTAACCATCTTCTTCACCTCTTCGTCAACCCACAGCTCTCCTTTCCTCTCCAGTTGGGGGAGTTGACACCTGTCTGTCCTCCCATCTGTGGTCTCTACAAGTCTGGATTTCTTAGAGGAGCGAAAGCAGGAGAAACATGTAAATAGATGCTACTTGGTCCTTTTATCTCCTCCTTCTAACCAAACCCTCCCCCTCTCCTTGGGAGCAAGTAGACAGCACACTGTGACAGTGTTTGATTATGAGGGGAAAATAGAAACCATTGGTTGCATGAAGATTTGGGTCAGACTGAGAAGGAGATTGGCGTGGGACAATAAGGGACTTGAGGGGAGAGGAAAGTTCCTGGTGTGTGTGTGTGTCAGGGGTGGGGGTCGTCTTGAAGCTACCTACCTATTTTATATGTTTCTTTCACCCCGATACTGACTAGGGAGTGGCCAGGGCTGCTTTTACTCCCTCACCCACCACCATAGGTTAATTCCAGCAGCAGAAAAAGTGTAGGATTGGAACTGAGAAAAGGGGGTGGGGGATGAAGTCCTGATTTGCTTGAGTACCCTCCCCCTCAGCCTTTCCTACTCGGAAGTACTCCAGGCTCTTCCTACCAGGAGTGTACCTTATAGGGTGGAAACCCTCCATTATATTTCCTGCCCTGCCTCTTAGGACTTAGCCTACTTAGCTCTGCCCAATTTCTCTGGAGTCCCCATTCCCTCTGGTGTTGAGCTTCTGGTTTCCTTTGGTTCATCCTCCGGTCAGCTAGCTTCCCAGCCCCCACTTAATTATTGATTATTTCTAGCACTGGGCAGAAAATGAGCCCTGTTTTCTTCAAGCTTTTTTAACTTTCCCTGTCTCTGACATTTGTTTCAAGGTTCACCTTAAGTGCCATGTGGGAGGGGAGGAAGAAAGGAGAGAGAGAGAAAAAAAATGTGTAAAGCCTACAGGCAATATTTGCTATTCTGATTCTAAATTAACAACATGTAAATGAAATGCAACTGACATAATTATATTTGAATCAGGAGGATGATTGAATGACTAGGCTTATTTTTATTTCAGTTAATTTAACATTCTTCATCCTCATCTCCCAGGCCTTACTCCTAGCCCCAAATTCCTGCACCTTTATAAGAAAAAAAGTATAACCATAGAAGAGGAGGGAATTGGAGAAAAGGGAAGATTTCTAACATGTTTAAATGTCTCCCTGTTTTTTATCCTGACTAAAAAGTAGGAAGGGGAGTAAGGAAACTGAAGGGAGATGGTTTCTAGAGGGAGGGTTTGTGGCTTTTTACCCTTTTCTAGCCAGTGTTGATTAAATGTCTATCTACACCTGATTTGATGCTTAGTTTGATAGAGAACAAGTTAAACTGGCCCAATATTCACATCTAGAATGACCAAGATGGAACCAGACATAAAGAATATATACACCAGTAGGTGACAGTATAGGGAGTTTTTTTTTTAAAGTAAGTCAATAATCAGCATTTTCCTTTTCCATATAAATAGTGGACACAAGAGTATCTCTGGGCTAGGCAGATTGGGGAAAAGAACTACTGAGAAGTTGTTGACTCCAACTGTCCAGAGAATCTTACTAGAAGAATTTGTTGGGGGTGGTCCTTTTTTGTGCCTCCAATTTGAAGTTACTTATCAAAGCCACTCTCTAATTCAAATCCATATAACCTATTTTTCCCCTCTGCAGCCTATAGGAAACCCCTTCCAAGACCTTTTTGCTGTGGTTTGTGATTGTGTAAGGTTCAGTAGACTCCTTTAAGGAGAAAGACTTCCCTTCTTCACCAGTGCATCACCTTTAGAAGCATGACACCGCATCTCCACCTCAATCACTTTTCACCTTTGGGGTGAGACAGGGAGATAGTATGCATAAGGATACAAGCAACCTGTGGTTTGGTATAAGAGAGGAATTTCCCACATCCTGGTATGATGTGGGCTACTGATATGATGCCTTTCACAAGGTTAGCTGAATATCATCACATTATAACCATTAGGATCATTTGGTTTGTTTGGAAGAACTTTGGTTTTCCTTTTTTTTTTTTTTTTTTTTTTTCTTCCAGTCCTGGGTATTGAACCAGGGCCTTGCACATGGTAGACAATGAGCTATATCCTTAGCCTGCAGAAACAGATACCTTTGCATTCGGATAGTTTAACATTTCTTTCTCCGTCTATCTTCCTCCTTATCCTCTGCACTCTTCCTTTCTCTTTATCATTATCTGTTTCAGGAAAGCTGGCTCCACTCAGTGTCTCCAGTCCCACCAGAACCATCACTCTCAAGCCTAGAAGCCCAAGCCATCGTTGGTTCCATCTGGTCCCAAGTTAAAAGTGGAAAGATCTCAGTCTGAGTCCTGTTTATACAAGCTAAGAAAGGCTGGTACTACTCGTCACCAGGAGTGCCTGTGCAGACACACTAGCCAGTCTTCCATACCACATTCATTTTCCAAGACTTTTCTCAGTGCCTTTACTTTCTAGTTCAATGATCTTCTTCTTATTGGACAGGTCTATCTTTTGCATACCAAGACTGACATAGGCAATCGCTTGAGGTTAGGAAACATCTTCAGCATCCCTCAGTTGCCTCCCTTCCCATCATGGAACACCCTCAACCTGAACATCTAGCCCCTGATAAGGCCAGGAATGCAGAAACAGACACCTGTGAAAATCACAAGGTCCTATTGGGACCAGATGAGCACCTTCAGAATAAAGATAGCAGAGATGCTGATGAGGAGGCTGGAAAACAGGAGCCAGGAGACCAAGCTTTGCTACCAACACAGAGTGGGGAGAATCTCGAGTCCCCTCCTCCTGAAGCTAACTCAAGTCAACCTGGGCCATCCTGTAGCATGTCACCTGAGATAGAGACAATAGGGGCATGCTCCAGGCCCCAGGAGCTTCCCCAATCCCCCAGGACCTGGCAGCCTGAGCCAGATTTCTACTGTGTAAAGTGGATCCCCTGGAAAGGAGAACGGACACCCATCATCACCCAGAGCACTAATGGTCCTTGCCCTCTCCTTGCCATCATGAATATCCTCTTCCTTCAGTGGAAGGTAAGAAAGTCTGACGAGAACTCAGAAAATATGAGGAATGCTCTTCCCTGACCCACCTCCTGATCATCCTGATTTTCTCAAAGCAATCTGAACTTTCCAAATTATTGTTATACTCCTGTCTCTCCTGTTTTCTAGCAAATAGGAATGCCTTGTAGTATTTCTCATTTATTCTGTTGCTCCAGTTTCATACCTTCCCCCGACACACACACTATACCACAGGTCACCCCTCCCCACTTCTGTAGGTTCTTCCTTTGTGCTCTGAAAGGGAGACACAGACATGATCACTCTTTCTACCTCTAGGTGATGCTGTCTCCCCAGAAGGAAGTGATCACATCAGATGAGCTTATGGCCCACCTTGGTGAGTGATTGGACCTTAATGAGAAATTTCCTTAATGAGGGGTGCCAGAATTTCCCCTCAACTAGAAATTCAGATTATTGAGGGATCTCCATTTGGAGTTCTGATGCAGCAGGAAGGATAAGGGTCAACAGGGTTTCTCTACAAGACTGAAGAATGAAAATCAAAGGTCAAGATGTCAGGAGTCCTGAGCCAAGTGTGGTTGCACATTCCTATAATTCCAGGCTGAGGGTGGAGGCCAAGGCAGGAGGATCACAAGTTTGAGGCAAGCCTCAGCAACTTAGTGACGTCCTATTTCAAAATAAATAATTAATAAATAAATAAATAAGTAAATAAATAAATACCTCTAGGAATGTTGTTCAGTGGTTAAACTCCCTTGGGTTCAATCCCTGATATAAAAAACAACAACAATGAAGAAGTCAGTAATCCTGGTTATAACACCAATTCTGCTCTTAACCTTTTTTCTTTTTTATAGTTCTGGGGATCAAACCCAGGGTCTTGAGCATGCTAGGCAAGTGCTCTACCAGTGAACTATTCCCCCAGTTTCTGCCTTTAGGTTTTGTATGTGATCTTGGGTCACATACAAAATCTTGGGTCCCTTTACCAGCCTGTTTCTTTCTCTGAGAAATGAAAGTTTTGATTAGACGCTAAGGACCTTCCCAGTTCTGAAAATTTGTGGTTCTGTGACATTATCCCCATTCTCCAGGAAAGCTGAGCCTTTGGGACAATTGGTGGGGCAGGCTGATAATATATCCTGTCTTACAGGAAATTGCCTCCTGTCCATCAAGCCTCAGGAAAAGTCAGAGGGACTTCAGCTTAATTTTCAGCAGGTAAGGCAAGAAGTCTGGAGTCTTAGGGGTTTTCTGGTTTGTAAAGGGACACTGGAACAATTGAGAGGAGCTGTTTGCTGGTTAAGAGGGTTCCTGAACTGTGCTTTCCTTCTGCAGGTATAGGAGAGGATGTTAGATCTCTGTCCTGGAAAATATGTTCAGTTATTACATATAAAGAAGGGGTAAATCAGGGGAGAAATAGAATGGCTTGTAAGAGTGTTAGGAAAGAAAAGCAACAAGATTAATTTGTT
Organism: Sciurus carolinensis; assembly: GCF_902686445.1. Lineage (NCBI taxonomy): Eukaryota > Metazoa > Chordata > Mammalia > Rodentia > Sciuridae > Sciurus > Sciurus carolinensis. Next base: position 98,546,159 of record NC_062213.1, read on the forward strand.
TTATTTCTGGAGGTAAGAATGGGAAAGGAGGCTAGACTGTTCATCATTTTCTTTTCAATCTCCAGAATGTGGACGATGCAATGACAGTGTTGCCTAAACTGGCCACAGGTCTGGATGTCAATGTGCGATTCACAGGAGTCTCTGATTTTGAGTATACACCTGAATGCAGTGTCTTTGACCTACTAGGCATACCTCTGTACCATGGCTGGCTTGTTGATCCACAGGTGATGGTGGGAAGCCCTTTGAGTCTTTTGTCTAGCTAGAGCTGATCTGAGTGAGGCAATATGTTGTGGGTTGGGTGCCGGGGAGGTAGGAGTTAGATTGACTTGGGAAGGGAGTAGAATTTGGAGACTAGACCCTAATACAGAATTTCTTGCTACAAGCAAACTATATTCAAATATGCAAATAGGATCAGTTCTTTTTTTAAAATATGTGGGATTTTTAAAGTGGACTTTTATTTTAATAATTTATTTATATGTGGTGCTGAGAATTGAACCCAGGGCCTCATGCTTGCCAGGCAAGTGCTCTACCACTGAATCACAAAACAGCCCAGGATCAGTTCTTTAGACATCAAAAGTTTAGGAACTGCTGTGCTCAGTGCAGTGGCGCACACCTGTAATCCCAGAAGCTTGGGAGCCTGAGGCAGGAGGATCCCAAGTTCAAAGCCAACCTGGCTAAGTAGCCAGGCCCCAAGGACTGAAACTCTGTTTCAAAAGAAAACAATATTGCAAGGATGTAGGGGGAAAGGTACATTCATACACTGCTTGTGGGACTGCAAATTGGTGCAATCACTCTGGAAAGCAGAATGGAGATTCCTCAGAAAAATTGGAATGGAATCACCATTTGACCCAGTTATGCCACTCCTTGGCTTATACCCAAAGGACTTAAAATCAGCATGGACACATCAATGTTTATAGCAGCTCAATTCATGCTAACTAAGCTATGGAACCAAACTAGGTCCCTTCAACAATGTAGTATATATACATAAAGAAAATGTAATATATGTACACAATGGAATATTACTCAGCCATAAGGAAGAATGAAATTATGGCATTTGCTGGTAAATGGATGGAACTAGAAACTGTCATGTTAAGTGAAATAAGCCAATCCCAAAGAGCCAAATGTTCTCTCTGATATGCAGATGCTAACTCAAAATAACAGTGGGTAGGGGGATAGAAGTACTTTGGAGTAGACCAAGGGGAATGAAGGGAAGGGAGCGGGGATGGGAATAGGAAAGACAGTAGTATGAATCAGACATTACTTTCCTATGTTCATATATGAACATAAGACTAGTGTAACTCCATATCATGTACGACCACAAGAATAGGAAGTTATACTCCATGTATGTAGAATATGTCAAAATATATTCTACTGTCATGTATAACTAAAAAGAATACATAAAAAAATTTTTGAAAACTTTTTTTTTTTTTTAATGACTGGGGATGTGTCTCAGTGGTTAAGAGACCATGGGTTCAATCCCTGGTATCAAAACAAAAAACTTTGATAATAGGGTTGTAGTCCTTTTGGGCTTAGTTCATTTCCTTCCTGAAATAAACTCAACATTCTTTCTCCCTCCCCACCCTACTCCCATGCAGAGTCCTGAGGCTGTGAGTGCAGTTGGGAAACTGAGTTACAACCAGCTGGTAGAGAAGATCATCACCTGCAAACACTCCAGCAACCCCAACCTCGTGACAGAAGGTGACATCTCTCCTCCCTCATGGATCTTATGTGAAAGGGAAGAATAGCTGCTTAGGTTTATTGTTTGTTGTCTCGGGTCATACCCCCACTAGAATGTAAACTCTGTTTAATTCACTGATACATCTTCCCTCTCTGCTGCCTCCTAGGCATAGTGCGGTGCCTGGCATGAGGTAGCTGCTCAATATGATTTTTTTTTTAAAGGCACTGGGGTCTGAACCCAGAGCACTCTATCACTGAGATACACCCCCAGCCTTATTTGTTTGTTTGTTTAGTTATTTGTACCACTGGGGACTGAACCCAGGAGTGCTCTACTACAGAGCTATATCCCCAGTCCTTTTTATTTTTTATTTCAAGACAGGGGTCTCAATAAACAATAAATTGCTGAGGGCCTCACTAAGCTGCTGAGGCTGGCTTCAAATGTATAATCCTCCTGCCTCAGCCTCCTGAGTCACTGGGATTACTACAGGCATGTGCCACTGCACCTAGTCTTTTTTTTTTTTTTTTTTTAATCAGCTGATTTTTTTTTAAATTTTGGTAATCTGAATTTTTAGCTTCTGTGTAAACATTATATCTGACAGTGCTGATCCATACTCGTCATAGCCATAATCAGTGGGTGACAAATTGTGGCTGCCTCTTTGGATAAGGTGAACCATTTTACTGTAGTCTCCTCTATCACTCCCTGTTTTGATATTTGGCAGCTTTGCCTCTTTATTGCCTAGACCCTATAAACATTTGAGTCAACATACCTTGGATTTTGTTTGTTTGTTTGAATCAGGGATTGAACCCAGGGTTGCTTAACCACTGAGCCACATCTTCTGCCTTTTTTATATTTTAATTTGAAACAGGGTCTTGCTAAATTACTAAGGCTATCCTCAAACTTGTGATCCTACTGCCTTATCCTCCTGAGTAGCTGGGATTACAGGTGTGTATACCACTACCCCTGACAAGGAAGGAATTTTAGAAGGTCGGATTTAGGAGGGCTTTTGACAGGTGCTCTTTGGATGATCTATCCTATCTTGGACTTTATTGCAAGTGCCCTACCACAGAGCTACACTCCTGGTGTCTCTCTCTCGCTCTCTTTTTTTTCTTCTAATCTTGGACTTAGGATGTAAACCAGATTCCTCCCATTTTGTGTTTTGTGGTAGGCTTGATCGCAGAGCAGTTCCTGGAGACCACTGCAGCACAGCTGACCTACCATGGCCTATGTGAGCTTACAGCAGCTGCCAAGGAGGGTGAACTTAGTGTCTTTTTCCGCAACAACCACTTTAGCACTATGACTAAGCACAAGGTGATAAGGGTTTGGAAATGTTGGGGGTGGGGCTTTGGGGTGCTGTGGTTTCCCCATGCCTTTTTCTCCTGGGTCTGTTTCAGTCAGGATAAGGTAAGTTAAGCTGCAGTAACAAATAAACACTGAAATCCTCATGGCTTAACACAACAAATGTTTATTTCTCACTCATACTGTATGTATGTCTACCAAAGATTGACTACATTCTGTACCCCACCATCTTCACTCTAGGACTCAGGCTGACCAAAGAGCCTTTAACTAAAACATAGGCAGGGAAATAGAGAGGAACACTGTGCACTCACTCTTAGTGTTTCTGTCCAGAAATGGTCATTTCTGCTTATATCTCACAGGCTAGAGAAAACCATAAAAGGATAAGCCCACTATCAGTGGGACGGGAAGTTATAATCCTCTCCCAGAAAGGGGCAGTGGAAATTTTGACCACTACCACAGTCTTTGAGAGTTAGAAATTGCTGCTCTAAGAGTTCAGTAGAAGAGAGGTCTCTTGTTCCCAAAGAGTTTATTCCCATTGCCATAAGGAGAGCCTAGAGGACCATGGGAAACAGGGTGGAAAGCAGGGACTTGGATCACACCCCAGCCCTGAGGATTCTACAGTTGACCAAAATAACCACCATACTCACACCAACTTCACATGTACATATACTCAGACATCCCTTCCCTTTCCCTACAGTGTGTATGTATATGTATGTGTATGTGTGTATATTCCAGAGACTCACACTTATGTGTTCCAGCCAGCACATCAATTAATTCAAATGGTCTCTGCATCTAAGGTAATCTTGGGCAGTAAACGACCTCTGTATCACTTATCCCACCAATTGGTTGTCCTTTTCTTTGCAGAGTCATTTGTACCTACTGGTCACTGACCAGGGTTTTCTACAGGAGGAGCAAGTGGTATGGGAAAGCTTGCACAATGTGGATGGAGACAGCTGCTTTTGTGACTCTGACTTCCACCTAAGTCATTCCCTCAGCAAGGGACCTGAAGCAGAAGGTGGGGGTAGCTCCCCAGAGAAGCAGCTGCAGGTAGACCAGGTATGTGGGGCCTTTAGCAAAGGTACCAAGAGCTCCTCTGCCACATAGAGTCTTTTGCTATAAGTGAGCTACATGTGTTTTATTAATAGAGGCCATACATCTAACATCCATGCCCTTTTGCTCTGTTACCTTCGGACCATCTCCTTGTTTGGTGTGTATTTTCTGGCTGTGTGTTTTCCCCTGGAGGGAGAAGGAGCTGGAGAATTTGATGGAAAATCTGGTTTGGAAACCTAGTCTGAGTCTTCTTTCCTGCCAGCCTTCACCCACCTTGGGACTCTTGTTCTCTCTAGGATTACCTGATTGCCTTGTCCTTGCAACAGCAGCAGCAGCCACAGGGAATGCTGGACCTTAGTGACCTGGAGCTGGCCCAGCAACTTCAGCAAGAGGAGTATCAACAGCAGCAAGCAGTCCAGCCTGCGCAGATGCGGGCCCTGTCATCCCAGGTAGGCCCCTGTCTCTTCCCTTAGCAGGCCAGAGCACCCTGCTTTTCCTGGTCCAGATCACTTGTTGTTTCTGCACTGTCTCTTCAAGGTGTCCCTTGGGGCCCTTCTCCTGCTGGACCTTCTTCCTGGAACCCCTTCCTATTTTTTTCTCCTTACAATCCCTCCTAATCCTGACCCTCTTCCACCTAGAATCTCAGTCCTTGTACTGTTCCAAAGCTATTGGATGACTAACTGTTAAATCCCACACAGGGGAGAGGAGCCACATCAGGACGCCCAGCTGGGGAGCGGCGGCAGAGGCCAAAGCAGGAGTCAGACTGTATTCTGTTATAGCTCTGCCCCACTGCCATTCTGACCTGCCCGCTTCTCTCAGAGACTGTGGTTAGTTTGCTTGCTCCCCTATCTTAACCCATGAGATACATGGGGTAATTTATTTATGGACTGCTGGGGGTCAGAGCAGGCAGTAGTAAATTCCAAGGTCAAACTCAGTAATGTCTTTGCCCTCATGTGCTGCTGCTGCCTTCTCTTCCTCCCATCCATGGCAACACTAGGATGGGCGGGGTGAAGATTTCTGGTTCCTAACACCCAGAATAATCACATGAATATACAGACTCAGGCAACAGGGTGAGGTCCCTATCTGGAATGCATCTCTCTCTCTATTCCTGACAGCCTCTGGGCTCCCAGCTACCCAGCACGCTTGTCTCCCTTTGCTTCAGGATTTGATTTGGGTTTCTATATCTGTTATTTGTAATGCCTTCCTAGGGGTTTGGAAATAAATTTCTTTCCTGAGATCTGTTGTTTGGCTTTCCCTGAGGCAATGGGGTTAAGTATTTGACCCAATTGAGGAATGCAAAATGGGGTGGGGAGAGGTTGCCTGTCATTTCTAATAGAGCCAGCAGGGGGAATCAAAGTCTGCCGTTTTTTCTCTTACTGTTTACATTTTTGATAGCTGTTCTATGAGAAATAGTCCTTTAATGAGAGGCAGGTTTTCAAAATCCCTGCTTGGACAGATAAATTTGGGCTGTGAATTTGAGAAGTTACCAGGACTTCCCAGGCTTGGAGGACAGTTTAACCCTCTGCTTTCTTCTCAGTTCTCACAGATGGTCCTTTGCTACCTCCAACCATTTCTGACCTTTTTCGTGTGCTTGTCCCTCAGTTAATTTGCCTGAATTTCCTGGAGCAGGGAGAATAATGAGGGTGAGGGGAGGCATGGTGGGTGGCGCATATTTATAACCACAACACTAGGGCAAAAACAGGATTCCCATTGAATACCCAAGTGCACATCAAAGGTGCTTCAGCTCCAAGGTCTCTTCCTGGTCCATGTCCTGCTCCACCCAAAGATCAGTCAGAGAACACAAACAACAGTAAAGTTTGCCAAAAAAATTCAAGTACCAGAGAGAGATTCTGGTCAGGATATGGGACAGATGAGTGGGATAGAAACTATCAAAGAGATTCCGTTACCCTGCATCCCAGGACAGAGAGCCCAGGTACAGCCACCATTCTGAAATGAAGGAAATTAAGGATTTAAAAGAAACATAGAGCTCAATAAGAAGCTGGGGTATGTGGTACACCATGAGGGGTTATCCTATTTGGAGGCCCAGCTGGTCTCCTGCAGGCTTAACCAAACATGGGAATCTCAGATTCTTGAATGGGGTAGGGGGAAGGGAGGTCTCAAATATCTTCAGCTCTGCACAGGGCCAGAAGGGCTGACCGGCAATCCCCTATGACAGCATCCTGCAGACAAGGAAGTCAGATGTTAGAAAGACCCACCACCATACCATAGACCAAGCATTCTGATCCCTCCCTCCTGCTGGTCCACAGCTCATCCAGGAGGGAAAGATTCTCCCTGATGCTTGGAGTCTTGCACTCAATGAACCAATTGCTCATGAGATCTATAAGGCAAGCATATGCTCTTCTGTGAGCAGGAAAGATGGGTATAGGTGAGGAGTGAAACTCCAAGGCTCAGACTAAAAACTAGCCAAATTTCACCTGCAGAGAAGAATAGAGGGACTTTCCAAATTTCTTCTTGAACTCAGCTCGGATGCTTAGAAGGTCAGTCTCACTTCGAGAGATAAGGATGCGCATCAGGACTTGGTGATTAGGCTCAGTTTCCTGGTGGAGGAAGAAACAGATGGAGAAGGAATAGTTTGTAAGATTCTCACTAAGAGAAAGGATTGATCCAGCACCTGGCACATACCTTGTGACTCCCAGCAACTCAGGAGGCTGAGACAGGAGGATCACAAGTTTGAGGCCAGCCTCAGCAACTTAGTGGGGCCCTTAGCAACTTGGTGAGACCCTGCCTCAAAATAAAAAATAAAAAGGACTGGGGATGTAATTCAGTTGTAAAAGCACCCCTGGGTTCAATCCCCAGTACTGGAAAAAAAAGGAAAAAGAGGGTTGAACTGCAGGGAGGGTAGAATCCTGGAAAAAGAGAAATAGACATTGCAGGGCAGAAGTCGTCTTTGTACAGCCTCATAGAAGATGATATAGTAGGAAAGATGGGTTTCTGAGTGGGTAACTTGAATATTTCTCTTGTTCCTTCCCTATATCTTTCCTGGTCCTGCCACTAGCTTACAACCTCACTCCCCGACAGCAGGATGGTAAATGGTCCCAGTGGGTCCATCAGGGAGGCTAGAAAAGGCCAACTGGGGGGATGGTAGAGGGAGGGAAAGGAAAGGTAATGGAAAATGAGGTTGATCAAATTAGGCTATACACATGTACAAATATGGCAAAACGAATCCCACTATTATGTCTAATTACAGTGTACCAATAAAACATAGAAAAGGCTCACTGCCTGTAAAGACTACTGGCATGAAAACCAGGAATACTACTTTTATTTATTTATTTATTTTTATTAGTTGGTGATGAACCTTTATTTATTTATTTATATGTGGTGCTGAGACTCGAACCCAGTGCCTCACATATGCTAGGCAAGCTCTCTTCTACTGAGCCCCAGGAAGACTACTTTTAACTTTCTTAACTTGACTTTTAATGCTTAAAGAGTATACACCTCCCCTATCCTCACACTGAGTTGATAGGGCTCTCATAGGGATCAGAGCTGTGTGTCTACTCATTCTGATCCTGACCCTCCCTATCTGTTGTCTTAAGAGATTTTTATTGCAAAATTCCTATTTTTTGTGCACTGCTGCTGTCATCATTTCCTAACATCCTCTTTTCTGGAGTTTTCTCAGCCATTTGACTCACTGATATCTTGCCCAGAACTGCCTACAACCCATCTTTGATCATAACCCCCCATGATCATAAACTTCCATGAAGAAACAAAATAAAATGACTGGGGGTACAGTTCAGTGACAGAGCACATGTTTAGCATGTGTGAGGGCCTGGGTTTTAACCTCAGTAAGATTCTCACTAAAAGATTGAGCCAGCAAATGATGAGATGAAAACAGGATGCTAGGGTGGTGCACACCTATAATCCTAGTGACTTGGGAGGTTGAGGCAGGAGGATGGGAAGTTCAAGGCCAGCCTCAGCAACTCCAGGAGACCCTGTCTCAAAAAATAAAAAGGGCTAGGGAAGTGGTTCAGTGGTTAAGTGTCCCTGAGTTCAATACCTGGCACCAAAAAAAAAAAAAAAAAAAGAAAACAGGATGGTCTATTTCATTTGGACTCATTTTTAAATTATCAAATTATCAAATTATCAGTGGACCTGATGGTTACTTCATTTTAATTTCATCAGTCTTATATTGTTTTAAAGATTGTCAATTGCTCCCTCATATCCATTTTTCCCTTCTTCCAATTCTTGTCCCTCCAAAGTTGTAGAACTGGACCAAGAGATGCTGATTAAATATTCTTTTCAGTATACAAGTGTTCTTTCCACTTAATACTTGAGAATAGACTTGGCATCTCATAATCCCCCAGGACTGTCACTGTGAATATTCATTTTAGAGTTCAGATTGGTTCAAATGTGCCTCAAATCAGTTTTTGCTGACGGTAATTTTTCTGAATAAATATTCTTCACAGTCTATGTTTCTATATATCTCTAATAAAAAAAAAAAAAGTACTGGAATTTGGAGCAGCAGTACATGCCTTATAATCCCAGTTACCAGAGAGGCTAAGACAGGAGAATTACAAATTTTAGTTCATCCTCAGCAACTTAGTGAGAACCTGTCTCAACTTTTAAAAAGTTTAAAAAGGATTGGGACTGTAGCTCAGTGATAGAGCTCTTGCCTAGCATACACAGGTCTTGGTTTCAATCTCCAGTACTGGGGGGAAACAAATACAAGAGTGTTCAGAATGAATTTTTTCCTTTTACTTTTTATAGAAGGGCTAGGAATATAGCTCAGTGATAGAGTGCTTGCCCACCTGGGTTCAATCCCCCGCACCATAAAAACAAAATCAAAACTTTCAAAATGCTTTTGAAATTTTATAGAAAAATGGGCCTGAGGGCTGGGGAGATAGCTCAGTCGGTAGAGTGCTAAGTGCTCACTAAGTTGCTGAGGCTGGCTTTGAACTTGCTGTCCTCCTGCCTCAGGCTCCCGAGCTGCTAGGATTATAGGCATGTGCCACCAAGCCTGGCAAAAAAGAGAACACTTATCTCTTTCACATTTACACTTTCTCTAACCTGGTGATTTTTGTTAACTCCTATTGTTGTAGGGGTGCTCTACCATTGAGTTATACCCCCAGTCCTTTATTTTTTGTGTTGATGTCTCACCAAGCTGCCCAGACTGGCTTCAAACTTGCAATCCTTCTGCCTCGACCTCCTGAGTTACTGGAATTATAAGCATGAGTCATCACACCCAGTGCAAAATTTTTATATGCAGGTTTTTGGGGACATTTTTTAATAGAAGATGTAGTTCATTTGAGCAAAGTAACTAGATTTGTTGGTGGAATTACTCCAACCAAGGTCACCGTTTAAGGATGGATACTATGGAACAAAAATCTGACCACTATGGAGAAAGGGGATCCTGGGAGCTAAGAGCACTTATGGCTGACAAAGTATTGACACAGGGCAGTAAATGTCTGATATCATTCAGTGTTTATAGGGAGACTATATGACTTACTAGCTGTGTGACTTTAGACAAGGCACTTTACCTCTCTGTTCTTCTTTTTTCCATGTATAGAACAATGATGGGGTATGGTTCTGGAGACTGATTGAAATATGTGTAATATACTCAGGATGGGCTCTGGCACCTAAAAAATCCTGGCTCTTATTCTTGCTAGTGTTATCTTCATCACCTCTGACCACAATGGATATTGGAGTAGGAAGTCACTGTCTTATGAAGAAATTCATCACACGGTCATTAATAAGGTCAAACTTTAGCTTTAGTGCTCTTATGGGTCAATTAACTTAGATCTAACAATAGTTTTCTATTTTACCTTTGATAAGACAGTTTGTAAACACAGAGGAAGAGCCCCACCAAGTTCTTATGAGATTGTTACATTAGTAGCTGGCTGGAAGAGTCTCCCCTCAGATTTTGTTTGAAAGGGAGGGAAAAAGAGCACACTTCTCACCTGGAGGGCTCGGTGAAGTTTGTCAGCAAAGTACAGTGGTGTGTTCCTGATCACCGCCACTGGAGGCAAACCGGGAAGGATGGAGGACTTCAACTAGGGCCACAGCTTCCCAGGCCAGGAGAGACCCCTACTGCACACCTCTGGAACTGGTCCTACCTAGGCTGAGCAGGGCTGCCTGGACATCTCCATGGAAACGGTTCCGGACAGCCTCCTCCAGCTCTTGCCCAGTGCACCGCTGGTACTGATCAAACACTTGGGATGTGCATGGGAAGTAGTTAGGAAGATGAATTGAGGGAGGATCAATTATCACAGAGAAGGACGACCCCACGCACACACACCCCTCAGCCATAGCTCATGATTAGGGCAAGTTGTAGGGACGAGAAGGCTCATGTCTACCTCGGATGAGGTGTTCAGGATTGCGCTGGGTGAAGATTAGGACCCATGGCCCTTCTGTGCTGCATCCTTCATCCTGCTGTAATGCCTGGGAGGGAGGGAGGGATCAGCAAGGAGTGAATTAGGATTATTGGTTTGGGTCAGGGGAGCCATGGTTATGATGTTCCCAGAATGTATCATGATGGAAATGGGATTAAGGATGGAAAAGGTGATTTTAACCTGTCAATTCCTTGTTCTATTTATGGTTTAAAAAACAAGAAACAGGGTTAATAGAGGGGCCCTCACACCTCTGTTCCCCAAGTTGGAAAAATCCTAGGGAAATTTCCCTCACCCAAATGTGTAGGATAGGAGGGGCCTGGGAGTTCAGGAGACAGAGTCAAAATGAGCGAAGAGGTTTTTGTTACCATGTCACTGGGACATGCCTCTCCCCAAGGCAGATACAGATTTGTGGGACAAGTGGGTGCCCAGGTCCCAGGTTCTAAGACACAGTGGAGAAGGATGTCGTATGTACATGGTTAGGCAAACTCCTAAGTCCCCTTGCTCACCTGGACATCCTGTGCTGCCAGATTGTAGTCAATGATTCCAGTATAGCTCTCACGGCCCCCCTAAGAGGAGAAAAATGTTCTCAGAAAGGTGTGTGTTTGTCTGCTTGCTTGTTGTTTTCTTTGGTCCTGATTAAACCCAGGGATACCCTACCACTGAACCACATTCCCAATCTTTTTTTTTTAATATACATTTTTAGTTGTAGATGGACACAATACTTTTATTTTATTGATTTAGTTTTTATACGATGCTATGGATCAAACCCAGTGCCTCACACATGCTCGGCAAGTGCTTTATCACTGAGCCACAACACCAGCCCCTTTTTTATTTTTTATTTTGAGAGAGAGAGTCTTGCCAAGTTAGGGAGGCTGACTTCAAACTCAGGATCTTTCTGCCTCAGCCTCCTGAGTTATCTGAATTAGAGGCAGGGGCCCCTGCACTCATCTTGAGGGGTGGCTTTTGATTTTCAGACTGACAAGCCAAACCCCAGCCTCCCTAAGGTCCTCTCCTTTCCATCACATGACACAGTGCTCCCTGCTTGTGCACACCCCTGAACTGATGAGTGTAACTTCCCTCCCTTGCAGGCCAGTCCTCCTCACCTTGGCCAGAGCCAGGAGCAGGTCCCGCAAGATGCCACTGGTCTTAGACTTGATGTCCTCCTCAGCCTCTACCTGGAAATCTGGGGTGGAGTCAAGAGCTCTCTGGCTCCTACTGATTTTTCCCCCCCGTACAGAGAGCCACCTGTCAAATTCCTGACTCATTGTGCCTTGCCAATGGGTGCCAGTGCCATTTCCTGCTTAGAGTAGCTTGATGGCTGCTTGTTCTCAAGATATAAGGCACAAATACCATCATGACCACTCTGAAAACATCTCTAGGCTGTGAGCTGTGGGGTGATTTCATTCTAAGCACCAACCTGCCAGGCAGGCAGCATCTATTCATTATTAGGGTGGTGGCCAATAGTGAAGAGGGGCTGAGGATACCCATATTGTGAAACAAGATGGCTAAGCCCTGGCCCTCCAGTGACAATTGGAGATGAAGAAAAGATGATGTGTGAGGTAGGATGTGAAGTGGGGAAAGAGCAGGACAGGGAGAGAAGGAAGGGAAATGAGGAAAACATGGGCGCTAGGGATGTAGTTGGGTGATAGAGTACTTATCTAGCATGCACCGAGGTCGGGGGAGAGAGACGTAGGATAGGGATTAAGAACATAAGATTAGACATCAAAGGAAAATTGGGGAAAGCAAGAAAATGGGATGGTGGTGGTAAGATGAGGATGGGAAAAAGCTAGTTACAAATTAGTGGGTGAGGCATGTGGCAGCCAAGCAGGGTCAGCAGCTGGGGAGACGTGACACCTATCACTTAGAGATTAAGTTCCCACCTTAGCCTCAGGCTATAACAAGGCTGCATTCAGCTAGTGGGGGTGGTGTGATGGCAGGGGCAGCAAGGGTCTAGGAAGCTGACATGGGTACCATGGGATTGTTACAGTGCCTAATGTTGTTATTATTTTGGAATTTGCCCTGGAGTCCCAGACTAAGATAGTTAATCACTGTTTTCCCTTAATGATCACATCTGGTTCCTTCCCCTGGGGAGACTGAGGCACTGGCAGCCAAGCAGGGGGGTGTGAGAGTGAGGGGAGACCCCAAGGGAATAAAACTTGGACAGCCAAGTTCCCAGATGGTTCATGTATAGAGAAGTGGACTGTCCTGTAGGTCCCTCTCCAGTTCTTGGGAACCCCTCCCATATTCTTACTGTGTCTGTAGACTGCCAGGCACTCCTGCAGCTGAGGTGGGGTTCGGGTAGCAAGAATTTCCATGGTTACATCCTCCGCAGAACCTGAGGCCTATGAGAAATTGGGAGCCCACTCTGAGACTAGGCCATGTCATTAGGATGGCGGACCAAGAGGGGCAGAGAGCACATGCTGGCCACTTCTTCATCTAAGGGTCAATACTAAATTGTAAGAGGGGCCTCCAAGTCCACCCTCTGGAATAGACAAAGGCCAGGCAGTTGGCCCTGTCCTTCCCTCAGTGGTGTCCTCAAATCCCTGATACCCTAGCAAGTATCCTTTCTTGGTACCTTCAGGGCTGTCCTCAATTCCTGGGCATCAAATTGGGATGCAGGCTGCAGCAGAGCCACCACAATCCTCTCCAGGTTTCCAGAGAGGGCCGCCTGTAGGGACTTCAGCAGGTCCTATAATAAATGGTCCCCACAGCAGAGGCATGGGGTCAGGGGAGGGCCCCAGAAGTGTGAGTAGGTTTGGGAAGATTTAGCTGGTTTTTATCTCAGACCTGAAGCACCAATCCCTGGTAGCCAGGAGGCAGGGGCTGCCTTGGCTGCCATGGCTGTATGCCATATTCTCTGGGGGTCCTCACCTGGGTCACTGCTCCTGGGAAGTCGGAGCAGTCTCACCTGTTGGGTACGCTCCTGGAAGGCTCTAGAAATGAGCTGCCTTTGCTCTCTGCTGCGATTGGTCAGCACATCCACAATGGCACCACAATCCACACCTGAACCAAAGTGAGGACTGTAACCAAGGTCTTTGCTTTTTTAATTTTTTTTTTTTTTTTGTACCAGAGATTGAATCCAGGGCACTCTATCACTAATCTACATCCCCAACCCTTTTATTTTTTATTTTGAGACAGTCTCACTAAATTGGTGAGACTAGTTTCAAACTTGAAAGTTTCCTATCTCAGTCTTCCAAGTAGTTGGGATTATAAGCATGCACCAAGGCATCAGGATCTTCACAGGGCTGGGATCCCCATACTCTCCAGAGTAGAGAACAGAGAGAGGAAGGGCTGGGAAGGGAAGAAGCAGAGGCTACATCACCCATATTTCCACTTGATCCAAAAGAAGATGCAGGGGCTGGGCTTGTGGGTAAGTGTTAGGGCACTTGCCTAGCACATGTGGGGCACTGGGTTTGATCCTCAGTACTGCATAAAAATAAATAAAATAAAGGTATTGTGTCCATCTACAACTAAAATTTTTTTTTAAAAGATGCAAATCAAGTGCTGAAATGGCACGTAAATCTGATCCAAATTTAGGCAAAGTTGGCCCAGCGTTGTAGTTAAAAAAAAAAAAAAAAAAAAAAAAAGCTTTTAGGGATTGGTCAGCTAAATTTAGAATCTTAGTTCCATTGTTAAGAGGTATATGCCCTTGGACAAGGATCTTAATCTCTTTGAACCCTAGTTCCTCATCTGAAAAATGGAAATAATAAGACTTCCCTTCTAGGGTGTTGTGAGAATGAGTATGACACACCTACCATGGTATGGTACTTGGCATACAGGAATTAAAGTATTTCACAAACATTTCTTGAACAGTGTTAGTTCCTCCTTCCTGGCTCCTTCTTGGTCTATAGATCAGTTTCTAAAAGAACCCCAAGAGCAGAGGGAAAGGGCTCACCATGGCCTGTAATGGCTTTCAGTAGCCTCTGTACATCCTTGTCCACACTGAAGCTCAAGAAGTTCCTGAGTGTGCCCAGGGTTCCCCAAGCTGCAGTCTGTAAGAGCATGGAATGATTAGGAGGGGACATTCCTGTCCACCTCTGCCCCTCCCCAGTGCCCAGGACAGGATCTACTCTCCATTTTCTCCCATCTTCTCACAGCCCCTGAGTTGATACATTAAAGATGATTCCCAGCCAGAAATGGTGATGCACACCTCTCCTACCTTACTGGCAAGGCCCAGATGGCTAAGGATCTCCTGGGTCAGAGGAGGTCTCATCTCCTTGCAGCTCACAGACATGGTGTAAAAGGATAGGATGCCTTAGGGAAGGAAACAGGAACAAACTGAGGCCCAGCTGGGCTCTTGATGACCCTCAGACCTACTGCCTGGGTTCCCATTGCCTACTCCTTTTCCTTGTTGCACCAAAAAAAAAAAAAAAATATATATATATATATATATATTTATTTAGATATATTTTAATAAATATATATTTATATATAAATAAATATATATATATTTATATATAATATATATATATTTTAATATAATATATATATATATACTAACCTGCTTAGCAGGCTTGTGAGCCCAGACTATAGGAGTAAGGGAGGGGTAAGCTCCACCTTCCCCACCTCTCGCCCTTCCTTTAGGAAGCAAGGGTTGACCAGAGAGACTGCTAGAACCAGCACCAATCAAACCCTTCCTGATCCAAGTTTCCTCAGTCCTTGGTCTGAGATGATACTCCTTTCTGAGGTCTGTGTCCCTTCCTTCCACAGCTTGGCTGGATTCTCCTGGGGTACTATAGGGCAGTTGAGGTGAGGTGGCACTATTAAGTGCATGGGGTGGGATTCAGCTCCTAATTGTACCCCCATCACCACCTACAAAAGTGCCTTCCTACTTATCTGCCCTTTACCCTGGGAATCTCATGTTGGAATCTTTAGGTCACCAGGTACAGACTCTGAGTTGAAGTATGTGTCCTTGTGGGACATGGTACCTGGACTAGAGAGGAGGCACTCTCAGACGGGGAAAGGAAAACATGCTTACCTCCCTCAAGCAATCAACAAGGTCCCCCTCCTTCCGCTGAAGACCCAATTCCAGGACTTACCCAAGGTGCTAGAGGATAGGTGGATATTGTTCTGGCCTGGTGGCCTGCCTCTGTGGGCACTCCAGCTTCTGTGCAGCCTGGTAGAGGAGAGGGGGCGTGGGCATCCTGGGCTGAACAGCCGGTCAGATGACATCTCCTGCAGACCAACCCATCTGTTGTCTGGGGCTCTAGCTCCTCCCAGACGTGGGAGACCAGGTCCCATGTGTAAACACCTCCCTGCCTAGCATCTCTCCTCCCAGGAACTGGGCCTTAACCCAAGTAAGTGAACTCCGCTCAGCCTCTGAACAGCTCAGCCAAGGACACAGGAGGCTTTGTGCATTGCTTTCCCTGTGGGGCCACATGGGACCACAGAAGCCCAGTCCAAGTCCACCTCTGACCTGGCTCTGACTCTGGCCTCCTGCTCCCTGGGGGGCAGGTCCAGCAGGCTCCAGGTTGATTTCAAGGTTGATATAGAAAAACCTGCTGGGGCACATATTAGTAAGGCGCCCAAGGCTGCACCCCAGAAGGGGTCTCAGCCCAGAAACTCCCTTGATCACTGCCTTTTTAAAGCCAGTCAACCTGGGTGGGGAGATAAGGGGTTTTTATCCCTGTGAAGGAAAGACACAGGTATTTTGGGGTGGGAGCAGATTCGATGAATCAGGAGAGAAAAATGCAAAGGGTGTTTGTTCCCTGGGGACAGAAACGTCATGCTCCCAAAGGCAACATGGAGGAGGAGGAGACTCCCGGGGCCCCAATTTCTTTGACTCCTTCTCCTAACTTTTGGCTGCCAGGGCTCTCTGACTGATTGAGCTGCAGATGATGCAACCCCAGCAGCTGGGCTCCAGGCTGTCAGTGTGCAGAGCTGCAGGTGAACAGTCTTTCAGAGCCTCTTGGGGGCCCTGAGGAGTTGCTCAAACCTCACAGCTGATTCCCTTGGGCCTGGGAGCAATCTCTTCTCTGCTTCCCTGGAGGGATCAGATTGGGGCTGGGCCCACAAACTGGAGCACTTTCTCCACTCTGCCACTTTTCCAACCCAGGATGGCCCTCACTGGTTTTCCTATAGAGTGCTTCACACCACGAAGAAAGATTTCCCTGGTGGCAATCACTGCTCTCACTATTCTCTCCCATCAAAGTGGAAAACAGCCAGTCATAGTCATTCACATCTGTAATACCAGTGACTTAGGAGGCCAAGGTAGAAAGATCACAAAAGTTGGAGACCAACCTGTGCAACTTAGTGAGACCTGTCTCAAAATAAGAATTAAGAATGGCTGGGGAACTGGGGTTGTGGCTCAGTGAGCACTTGTCTAGCATGTGTGAGGCACTGGGTTTGATCCTCAGCACCACATAAAAATAAATAAATAATATAAAGGTATTGTGTCCATCTACAACTAAAAATAAAGAAAAAGGATAAGGATGTAGTTTAATGGTAGAGTACCCCTGGGATCAATCCCCAGGCCACAACAAAGTGGAAAATATGCACCAGTTTTAGGATTAGAGAATGTGGGTTCAAGTCCCAATTCTTTTCTTTTCTTTCTTTCTTTTGTTTGTTCTTCCTTTCTTTCTTTTAAACATTTTTTTTTTAATTGGTACTGAGAATTGAACTCAGGGGTACTTAATCACTGAGCCACATCCCCAGCCATTTTTTAAAATTGTGAGACAGGGCCTTTCTAAATTGCTGAGGCTGACTTTGAACTTGAGATCCTCCTGCCTCAGACTCCTGAGCTGCTGGAATTAACAGGCATGCGCCACCATGCCTGGTTCCAGTTCCAATTCTGCCACTTTTTATAGTCTGTAAATTTAGGTAGTCACTTCAGCTCTCTAAATGGGAATACTAGAAGAGGCTGGTGGGGGTGGGGGGGTAGACATCTGAAGATCAGTTTTCTGGGAGGGATAAACAAGGTAATGATAGAAAGTGGCACAGTGCCTTGTTAATTAGAGGTGTCAGATTAAGTAAATAAAAATACAGGACACCCAGTTAAACTAGAATTTCAGATAAACAATGAATAATTTGTTCATAGAAGCATGACCCAAATATTTCATGTAATACACTTATGCTGACAAATTATTTATTGTTTACCTGCAATTATAATTATAATCCAACTGGATGTCCTGTATTTTACCTCACAACCTGACAAATGGGACTCATGACAGCTAAAGCAAAATATGTTTTATTTATTTATTTTTTTTGTACTTGGGATCGAACCACATCCCCAGCTCTTTTATTTTTTATTTTGAGTCAGGGTCAGGGTGACCTCAAACTTGAAATTCTTCTGCTGGGTAATTAGTTTAACTTTTCTGTCCTTGAAACAGAGATAAGTTGGGTGGCATACAGCACCCCTGTTATCCCAGCAATTCAAGAGGATGAGGCAGGAGGATCAAAAGTTCAAAGCCAGCCTCAGCAACTTAGCAAGGCACTAAGCAATTCAGAGAGACCGTAAGTCAAAATAAATAAATAAATAATAAAAGGGGGCTGGGGATGTGGCTCAGTAGTTGAGCAGTCGAGCAGCTCCCTCCCCCTGGGGTTCAATCCAGTAGAGAGAGAGAGAGAGAGAGAGAGAGAGAGAGAGAGAGAGAGAGAGAGAATGAATACCGTTTGTATTATAGGTTGTCCTCAGAATTAAACACAAATAGTGCTGGGAATGTAGCTTAGTGGGTAGAGCACCCTGGGTTCTATCCCCAGTACTACAAAAATGTTAACTGTTAACTGACATATAACAATAAGTACTGTTACAATATTATTTTGTAATAGTAACTGTTGTTATTACTTGTCTCCCTAAGAAATCCAATCTTGACTGGCAATTTCTTCCTTGCCATTTCCGAAGATGACCACAAGAGGGCATTAGCAACCTTCGGGACTCTAGAGTCTACTACCCGCCACTTGAGGTTCCTAGCTCCATCTCCAGATAAGGATGGTCTCTCTCAGTCACTTGTTGAGAAGTGAAACCTCCTGAGGGCATGAAGTTTCTGGGTGGGCTTGTTGGGGAGGTGGGGTCAGGGGAAGAGCCTCAGGTGGATATCTACTCACTACTTGCAGATGAGACAGACCACTAGACACATGTTGGGGAACCA
The DNA here is from genome assembly GCF_902686445.1 of Sciurus carolinensis. Taxonomy (NCBI): domain Eukaryota; kingdom Metazoa; phylum Chordata; class Mammalia; order Rodentia; family Sciuridae; genus Sciurus; species Sciurus carolinensis. The sequence continues at coordinate 98,564,617 of NC_062213.1, forward strand.
GGTTACCTGTTATCCTGAGTGATCACTGGACAGCAGTTCCACAGCCAGGGTCCCCATGTCCTCAGCTTTTGGAAATCTTCAGAATCTCTTCTGATTACACATGCCAAGCAGGCTTAGAGTGAGGGCACCTGTCTTGCCCAGTTCAAACCTCTTCAAGGGACTCCTTGTAGACCTGCAGGCTGAACTCAGTTGGAGAAGACACAAAGAAGCCCACCTGGTAAAAGCCATGTCCTATTGCCTATGTAAGGAGTGTGAGGGTTGGGGGAAGGGGAGTACATTTACAGTATCTCCACTGAAACTTTGGTGGAATCTCACCAAGTTTCATCCCTGAGTTTTGTTTTTGATCACCACACAAGCTAGACTGAAGTTGTTTTCAGATTTACTGTTCACCTTCCATGTCCATGTTCTTCCATACACATACTAATCAGAACCCTGCTTAGCTTTCGGGATCAGATAAGATCCCATGTTTAGGGTGGTAGAGCAGGAGACCCAACTCCATGTTCTAAAGTTTAGGATTTCAGGGTTGGAGGACATTTTAGGGATGATCTAATCTGTTACCCTTCAATACTGATTCTAAAGCTGTGAAGTTGGAACCAAAATCCAGGTCTCCTAACTCCCTTTCAGTTTTGTCTTCATCCCTTGATGATGGGACGTCTGTTTTGCTGTCCCTCTTAGTGGAATACAGGGACAAAGCAGTAATATATAGTTGCCTCAGCTATTGACTCAAGAACACTTCTTCAAACCCAGAAGCCCCATTGCTTTTCTGCTGACACTTTGCATTGCATTATTTCAGAATACACAATAATCAATCTCTTTTGGCTATTTTACCTCTTGTTAGGAAATTTTCCCCACAGCTCCTGGCATCTGAGTGTGTTCAGAAACTAGATACTAGACAGACTCTACTCCATACTTAAACAGACTTCTGTATTGTATAGGTAACCCTGTCCTGGAAACACCCACCTTTCACAATTGAGTTCCATGTATTATTCTGTTCCAGAAGCCCACTTAGATACCTAAATTGTGGTCCGATGGCCTGTCCTCTGCCTTACACCTCAGCAGCCCACATAGAGGAAGTGAGTCATGACAAGGCAGGCCTCCCTTGGGGCACTGTGGGCGTGGCCATACCAGCCTGGTGGTGGGGGTTGGGTTGGAAGGGTAGTGATCATAATCTGGTCCATTCAAGGTAGGGTGTGTGTAGCATCCTTCCAATCATGGCTGAGGCCAAGTTTCCCCTCCTCCATTCATTTTCTCCTTTGCCTCCTGGGGGAGGGGTATATCCTCTTATCTTTATTTCTCAGGCCTTCAGTATCCAACTTCTGCCCTAAAACTTCCTCTCCCTACTGCTCACTATTCATACACATCCCCCCCCACACACACATACAAACACGTGTGTATGAATTTGTATATTTGTAAGTATTTATGTAATTCACATATACATGGATTATATATATAATTAACACATTCATTCATATATATGTACATATATGTTTTATATATATATATATATATATTTTTTTTTTTTTTTTTTTTTTTTTTTTTAAACCCACGGCCTTACACATGCTAGTCGAGTGCTCTTCCAGGGAGTTACTACACCCCCAGCCCTCCACTGCTATCTTAAAAAAAAAAAAATGTTAACCAGGAGAGTTAACTGTCCCCCTGAGGAAGCCTTTTAAAAGTCTGGTGGTGACCATGGGAAAGAGTGGAACCTAGGAAAATCCTCTGAGAAAAGAAGGGAGACAAGTAGCACAGGGGTGTGGGGAGGTGTTAGAGAGGGACCCAAACAGGAGACACTGGAACCCTGGTGGAAAAAGGTGTGTGGGTATGTAACAGGTAAGTACTCTAGGGACTGCGCTGGAGAAAGAGAACTATGGAATTGGAGGGCTCAGGAAAGGGGAGTAACAAGTGGGTAGAAAGATACAGTTTAAGATGTCCTAGAAAGAGGGGTTCAGACAAGAGGCATAGGAAAACAGGACCAAAAGGGTTTCTGGGAACTGAAAAAATCAGGCAGGCAGTGGCTAGAAAAGTCTGGAGGGTCCCTGGGGGCTGGTGCAGGGGACCAATCAACTGGTCTCATTTCTCTCCCTGGTAACTTGGGCACTGCAAGGGGTGGTCCCACTGCAAGGAGCAAATGAACAAATCAGTTTGTTTTAATTAAAAGTACCTCAACATGGAGTAAGCTGTAGCTCTCTGTGTAAACAAACCCTCAACTGCATCTTAGTCAAGTTTCAGGCACGCTAGGAGTCAAGGTCAGGTTTTTTTTTTTGTTTTTTTTTTTTTTTTTTTTTGCGGTGCTGGGGATTGAACCCAGGTCCTTGTGCTTATGAGGCAAGCACTCTACCAACTGAGCTATATCTCCAGCCCCCAGTTATTTATTTTTTTTAATGAAACATTGATTTCATCAGACTATTTAAGGGGATATATATTTTCATATGAAATCGAATATGCATAAACGTGGTGTAGACAAAATTCAAATACATTTTACAAACAAAAGTTGGAAGGTGTCTTTCACCCTCTACTACAGTAGGGTGTGTATGCAAGTAAGGAGGTGCTGCCACTAAGGTAGGTGCTACAGCACTTGGGTGGAAACGCGTGGCTTTTACTGGGGGAAGGGTTGGGTCGCTGCTGCCTGGGTCCGTTCCCGGAGACACTTTCAGCCCAGTCGCGCGACACTTGGTCAGGGCTCCCCTGGCTGTGCCAGTGGGGCTGGAGGTGGGAAGTGTGGCAATCCATCCAGCAGAGGAACCCGGGGCCGCAGCACCCGGCCGAGGTCGCGAACCGCAGTCGGAGGAGTGTATGGTGGGGCAAGGGCGCCACCGCTGTGGGACCCTTTTACTTTGGCACCTCATGGGCCTGTCTCGGGGTTCCAGTGGGCTACATTCTCCAGAACCCAGAGACCCAAGTGTCTGGAAAAGCCTGCACCCTGCATGCCCTCATCTGGGGCTTCTCCCGGGCGTGGCGATTACAGTGGGCGCGGCCGCGGGGCCAGCCGCCGCGAGGGCTCGGTTCTGGAGACCTCGCCGCCCGCTCCCGGCCGGCCGTCGGGAGCCGGGACGCAGCTACCCTAGCGCAGAGGCCCGGGCCCGCGGTCCTCCCTGCTCGTCCCTTCCCTCCCGGAGGCCCACGCCCAGTCTCCAGCTCCCGTGTTGCTCGCGGCCTTTCTTCCCCGCGCTGGGCTCGGACTCAGCTCTACTGGGCTCGGCGGGCGACGGGAGGAGGAGGAAGGAGGGAGGGAGGGAGCGGGCCGGCAGGCGGAAGGGGGAGGAGAGGAGCGGGCCGAGCCAGTCCGGAGGGGGGACCCGGAGCGCGGACAAGAGGAGACGGAGCGGCGGCTCCCGGCCGGGCCAGCTCCGCGACGCCGCTGCCGAGTGAGTCAAGACCCCGGCCCGGCGTCCCAGGCACGCGCGCGGGGGCGGGCGCAAGAAGGGGCTGCGAAAAAGTTGGAAGAGCTGGGACCACTCGGCCGTGGCTCGGTGGAGAGGGCCTCTGCTAGGGGGCTCGGGAACCGAAGAGAGCACAGGGCCCCGAGCGCATTCCGTAGGGTAGCCGTGCGCGGAGGCTGTCGCCAGCCTGGGGGCCTCTGCCCAGCGCGCTCATGGCGGCGGGCCTCGGGGAGGGCGGGTCGGAGCGCCTCGCTGGAGCGGCCGGGCCCCCAGCGCCGCCGAGGCAGCCTGGCCTGATGCCTCGGCATTCCCCGGCGCGCCGCCCCGGGTCGGGAGGAGCCCTCTTGGGCAACAGGTAGGGGCTGGGACGTGCGGACGTGGGGGTTGCCCGCCATGGGGCCACAGGCACCCCTTTGTTGGGGAGTAGAGAGGCTTGGTGACCATCCGCGCGAGATCCTTACCCGCGGTGTCGCCCCTCGCCTGAACGGGTCCGGGTGGTGGCTGGAGTACCAAGGCAGAGGAGGATCTTCTTGCTTTTTCTAATTACCGACCCACGGTGCCCACCTTGGGAGAGAGGACAGAGAGTGCATGTGCTTAACGGGAAACAGGAAGGAGTGGCTCAGAGTGTCTGCCCTCGTCCCCCTGGGCTAAGGCTCATATACCGTTATGGGGTGTGTGACTGGCTGGGGAGCAGCTAGTGAAACTGGCTCTCTGGGCCGTAACTTGCTAATTATGGGCACAGAGGCCCTCTGGCAAAATGGGTTAACTACAGGTGTGTGGTATTAATCTGCCCTGAGCTTGGAAGTTTCTCTGTCCGGATGCCAGGCTCCTGACAGCAATGCCTGGTTTCACTCACCTGAGTTGTCAAGGTCAGGGGTCAGAGAGTTCTGTGAATCCGGAGGTATGAAGGGAGCCTCTCTTCCTAGAGAACTGAAGCAGGGAAGGCCTCCAGCAAGCAATCACCCCTGTCTGAGAGCAGGGGCTAGTGGGCCCTCTGTCCTATACCAGAGTTGAGGTGACTGGACCTTAATGTGAGTGGCCGACTGCACTTGTGATCCCTGTTTCTTTGGACCTGACTCTGACCATACAGTGACCTTACAGAAACTTTCCAAGAGTGCAGAGAGCCTTGTCTCTCCTGGCATCCCACACCCTACTTTCCTAACTGGGGCCTCTGGCCAGATTTCACCCTGGAAGGAAGGACCTCCTCTTTCTCCTGCCACTGGCTACAGACTGGCTTTCCCTCTAATATGCACCATCCACCCCCATCCCCACCCTCAGATGCCTCTTCACAAGCTGACCCTGAGGACTTTTGGATTGACATCCCAGTCAAGCGGTAGGCCAAGTGAAGCCTGAGGACCACTGTTCTTGCTGCCTCTCACCCCCCGTCTTTCCCAGAATTTGACCCAAATTTTTGGGCCTATGCCTGCAGTCTGGAATAGTGGCACACTTCTTCTTTACTTCACCCATTGCTTGCAGCCTTCTAGTTCAGTTCAAGATCTGCTGCCATTGCCTGAAAAGAAAGTTTTCAACAAGGAAGACTATTCAGGACATCTTGAACGGCTTTTTTATGTGTATGTGTGCAGAGGGTTGAACCCAGGGGCACTTAACCACTGAGTGACATTTCCAACCCTTTTTGTGTTTTATTTAGAGACAGGGTCTCACTAAGTTGCTTAGGGCCTTGCTAAGTTACTGAGGTTGTTTTGAACTTGTGATCCTCCTGCCTCAGCCTCCTAAATTGTTGGGATTACAAGGCATGCACTACCTCACCAGCATGTTGGGGGGTTTTTTTGCTTGTTTTTGTAGTTCCTCAGACTTTGCAAGACCCTATTTTTCACTCTGCCTTTTCTGGCCCCTTTGTATTTTCCTTATTTTACCAAACTCTGAGAGCCAGTGGGACTGTTACTACATTGAGTCTGTGAGAATTCTTTTCTCACAGGCTAAATTTCTGCCCTGCCAGCCTTCTTGTTCTACTAGCTCCCATGCCTTTTTCATTCACCTAGGAGAGTCTTGGAGGATGGTAAGACAGAGTTGGGGCAGAGATTGGGGACTGGCAGAACTCTGCTCACGATCTAGGTAACCTGATGCTCATGAAATCCCTGCCCCTCTGGCCCCTCTCCAGCTTGTGTAGCATTTGTGTCTCTGAGGTAAGTGTGTGGTGTTAAGAGACACACACACACTCTCACATTCACCCCCCCCCCCAATATCTTTTCATGTGGGGATGTTAATTTCTGTAGGTCTGAAAAGTATAGGCGTGATTTTCTCTGCCAGAAAACCAAGTATCTGCCTTGAGGGCTAAGGGGGCTGGAAAGGCAGGGTCTTCTTTCTACCCTGTATGTACATCACCTTTTCTTGCCCCGGCCTCATTTATGGGATTCCTTGTTTGGTTTGTAGTGCATGTGCCAAGAAGCTGTTAGGGCTGCCACAGGGGACAGACTGCTTGGTTCTGTGGAGAAGTGTAGGTGAAGCTGGCTAGGAGCCCCAGTTGTTATCTTTTCACCTCCTGTTGAGCCAGAAGTCCTAACTCTGTTGAACCTGGTACCTCTTCCCCCTGGAGAGGAGTAGTGCTTCTAGGCTAATGGAAGTCTAGGACAGCAAGGGAACGCTGTGGTCACAGAAAGCCTGTGAGAGAGCCCCATTAATCTGCATCTCTGAACTCCTGACACAGCATGCTCTCTCTCACACGTCTCTCTTCCACCCCCCATGCTTGGAGTGGAAGAGTGTGGGTGCTGTCTTGCCTTAGAGCTGAGGTAGGTGCACTATGCAGGTGCTTGACCGTTCTCTGACACCTACTGTGCCTGCCTCCCCAGCTCATCATCTTTGTAGGGATAAAACAGGGGCAAAACATTCCTGGGCTCAAGGAGTCCAAGAGAAGGGACACCACCAACCCTCCAGGTCTCTAGCCAGTCCTCTGAATCAACCCTTAAAATGCCCTGACGAGAGACACATTTCTACCAGTTTCTACTGACTGGGATGGAGTTCAAAGTGGAGGCTTGCCTGTTCCGTTGGCTTTAATTTGTGGAGAAAGAAGAGGTGGGGAATTGTAGTTGTGGGGGAGGTGTTCAAACATACTTTGGAGTTCTCCATTGTCCCTTCTTTTTCTACTTTTCTCTATGAAAAATAGTGTGTATTTGTGTGTAGAAAGTTCTGCTGTGGGAAATCATATTTAATTTTGTTCAGTTCAAAAGGCTTCCATCTCTTGAACTAATTAAATATTTATTCTGGCTAAGGTGGAGGGGGAAGGGGCAGTGCCCTTGTGTGCTGAAGCCTGGAATGTGAGTGTGTCTGTCTGTAAGGGATTCTGGGCAGGAGGGGGAAGGTGGAGCTGAAGTTCCTTTATTGTTAGTGCTTACCTCTGATTTCATCCAAGAGAGCAGTGACCAGGAGTACGGACAGGAGGGTAAAGTCCTTGCTGACCCGTGACAGGCTGAGAGGGATTTCGCAAGTGCTTCTGTAGTGAGTGGGGTGGAGCTTCTGGAGGAGCAGGCCAAGGACCAGCCCAGTGTTCAGCCTTCAGCAGCACTAATTGGTCTACCATTCACATGGGACAACAATCCCCCCCACTCTTTCCTCCCTGAGAGGGGACTATCTTCTGTCTCAGCTTTCAATCTCAGAGCCAGTCTGAATACCACCAGCTCTCTTTCCTCTTGGGAGGAGAATGAAGGGTGGGGAACCTGGAAAAGATTGCCTGGGCCACCCTTCTGGCACTCACTGTGGAGTCCTCGGACTGCCAGGTATTGTGCTGGATCTGTCATCACTGACCCTTCAGGGCCATTTTGCTGCTTCTGTTGGCTTCAAGCAATTATTGATGCCCTATGAACCGCACAGACCATTCTCTCCTTCATCTGGGTTTCCAAGTAGTCACCGCCACCCTGTCCTTTCTCTTTCAGTGGAGGCAAGGGGGAAGGTGTAAAGCAGCAGCTGTTTTCTGGGACAAGGGGTATTTGTGATGGGTGTTCCCCTGGGATTAGTGTTTTAAGTTTTGGATGAGCCTTTATAAGAACTAGCTCCATTCTATCAGATGTCTTAGTTGGCTGTCCAGATTCTCTGTCCCCAGTCCTTGACTCTGTGCCACTCTACCTTCACTTTATTTCTGCAAGAGGCTTACAGGTGAGGTTCTTTTGCCTTAAGTGTAGGGACCGGGTGCCTTGGTATGAGGTGTCACTTTGTGCGCTTGGTGTTCATTGACTGTTTGGGAGCTCAGCATCATTTAGGAATATACTTCTGCTTTCCTTAGGATCTGCGGTCTAGATGGGTTGTAGGGAAGGGGAGTGTTTGCCCCAGCCCTGTAATCTGTTTTGGGGTTCTTCTGTCCCCTCCCCCATGAGCCTTAAAGCCTTGAGTTGGCCTGAGAGTGGGAAGAAGGAAGGTTTTACTCAAGATTCTTGGCCATTGCTTCTCAGGCCAAGTTCTGCCTGTCCTCCAGGTTGAGATCGCAAAATGCTGGGAAGAACCTGAGGTTCTTTATTCAAGGGACTCAGGACTTCCAAAGGTGTCAGCATCACCTGAGGTTGCCATAACAGTAAGTGTTAAAACTGGAAAGCCACAATATTACAGATGAGGAAACTGATTTGCCCCAGGCCACATAGCCAGGACCAAACTCCAGGGCTTGAGTCACTACCCCGTTCCTTCTGACATACCAAGAAAGCCTTCATTTCTCTAATTCTTCCTCCACAACTGTCCCTCTTGACTCCCTCTATCTTGCCCCCTCTTTATTCAGGATGCTCCAGACCTTGTATGATTACTTCTGGTGGGAACGGCTGTGGCTGCCTGTGAACTTAACCTGGGCTGATTTAGAAGACCGAGATGGACGTGTCTACGCCAAAGCCTCAGACCTCTATATTACACTACCCCTGGCCTTGCTCTTCCTCATCATTCGATACTTCTTCGAGCTGTGAGCATACCAGCCTATCCTCAGGCCTTCCCCAGCTGCCAGCCACACAGTCTCTTGGACTTTAAGTTTGTCTTTTGCTGTATCATTAGCCCTGATCCTGGTGTTCTGGCTACCCAAGTCACTGCCCACTGTGTCCCCTCACCCCCAGGGCACCATTGTCTCTCTGAGGGCTCAGCACCCCCAAGCGTTTTCCTTCAATGGTTATTTGTTCTTGTCTTTCACCCGCCACCCCGCCTAGTCACCAGTGAACACAGGCAGCTTTGTCAACTGTGGGCAGCCCAGGAGGCTAGAGGAAAGAGGTTGCCAGGGAACTGGGGAAACTGAGGCCCAGAATAAAGTTGTCTGAGCTTGCAGTTCTTTTCCCTCCCAGCTTAGGGGCTCAGAGCATTCTGAAAGAGCCAGACATCTCTCACTCATGTCCCTTCCCCAGTTATGTGGCTACACCACTGGCTGCCCTCCTGAATGTAAAGGAGAAAACTCGGCTGCGGGCCCCTCCTAATGCCACCTTGGAACATTTCTACCTGACCAGTGGCAAGCAACCTAAGCAGGTATGAACTGCAGGCTCCTCTGGCCCTGTGAGTTACTGAGTATTAGTGGGGAAGGGAGAGGGAGAAAGAGGGTTTTAGCCATGGGGGGTGAAGAAATGGGAGTGGAGTGCTATTGATTTTGAGGTTGAACATAATGGGTTCTTCACCCAGGTGGAAGTAGAGCTTTTGTCCCGGCAGAGTGGGCTCTCTGGACGCCAGGTAGAACGCTGGTTCCGCCGCCGTCGGAACCAGGACCGGCCCAGTCTCCTCAAGAAGTTCCGAGAAGCCAGGTAAGTTGGGGCACATGAAATGGGGTGGTTGAGTAAGGTCTGGTATGTCTTGCTGGGTGGAGTGGCCACCATGAGCAGGTGAATTCAGTTATTAATGATAACTTGAGGATATCTGGGGACTGTTTATCCTCCTACCCAGCCATTTGTGTTCCCTCTTCCAGTTGGAGATTCACATTTTACCTGATTGCCTTCATTGCTGGAATGGCTGTCATTGTGGATGTGAGTGGCCATTACTGGGAAATGGGATTAGATTCTCTGGCAAGGTGGGATGAAGCCATAGAATTTTCAGTCCTTCATTCCTTTAATATTCTACCATCTCTCTGCAGAAGCCCTGGTTCTATGACATGAGGAAAGTTTGGGAGGGATATCCCATACAGGTATGAAATGGATGATTTCTGGGACACATGGAAGAGGGAATGGCATTATAGGATTAATAACCTTGGGCTAGAAGGGCTGGGATTGGAGGGTTAGGGGGCTGGTTGCTCTGAGGTTCTTTACCCCTCTCTCCTCTCCCAGAGCATCATCCCTTCCCAGTATTGGTACTACATGATCGAACTTTCCTTCTACTGGTCACTGCTCTTCAGCATTGCCTCTGATGTCAAGAGAAAGGTGGGTGAAGGGCTGTGCAATTAAGCCTAAGAGCCAAATGAGGTCCTGGGATTAAGTCTCTGCCTTCTGGGGGCTTTGGATGGAGCCATTAGAATATGGGGGACAAGAGGTAAGAAGGAATAGTGGGAGCTGGGGAACAGGAAAACGTCTCCTACAGCCTACATCTTTTCTGCAGGATTTTAAGGAACAGATCATCCACCATGTGGCCACCATTATCCTCCTTAGCTTCTCCTGGTTTGCCAATTACCTCCGAGCAGGAACTCTCATCATGGCTCTGCATGACTCTTCAGACTACCTGCTAGAGGTTAGGCTTCCTCAAACAAGAGGCCCCAGTGCAGATTCTTTAGTTGCTCTGTCTTTTGGGGGGTAGTGGTGAAGGCAACACACAACCAGTCCTGCTAGTGAGTACACGTATGAATGTATGTGGGAAACTCAGGGTTCCATGGTGATGTATGGGGGCTATTTCTGCAGTCAGCCAAGATGTTTAACTACGCGGGATGGAAAAACACCTGCAACAACATCTTCATCATCTTCGCCATTGTTTTTATCATCACTCGACTGGTCATCCTGCCCTTCTGGTAAGTAGGTGTCCAAGCTATCCTCTTGAAAACTCAGGAGCCTTTCCTTTCTCTCCCTCATTTATTTACCCCATCTTGTCCATGTTGTCACCCCCCTTCCCCCGGAAATCCTCAGGATCCTGCACTGCACCCTGGTGTATCCACTGGAGCTCTATCCTGCCTTCTTTGGTTATTACTTCTTTAATGCCATGATGGGTGTGCTACAGACACTGCATATCTTCTGGGCCTACCTCATTTTGCGCATGGCCCACAAGTTCATAACTGGAAAGGTAAGGCTATCTCCCTTTTGTAGGCCTTATTACTTTCAACTACAGAACTCCCCAAACTCCATGTCATGTCAGTAACCCTTTAAAAAACTGAGGGAAACCCAGTGTGGTGGTACACACCTGTAATCCCCCAACCGAGACTTGGGAGGCTAAGGCAGGAGAATAGCAGTCAAGTTCAAGGCCAGCCTCAGCAACTTAGCAAGACTGTTTCAAAAACGCCTGGGTACATTGATGTAGCTCAGTGGTAAAGTGCCCCTGAGTTTAATCCCCCACAAAACTACTGTGGGACCCTGGGCATATTGGGACAAGCTCTCAGTGGCAGTCCTAAGGAATTTGAAGCTCTCATTGACCCTTTTTTCCTTTTCCACAGCTGGTAGAAGATGAACGCAGTGACCGGGAAGAAACAGAGAGCTCAGAGGGGGAGGAGGCTACAGCTGGGGGAGGAGTAAAGAGCCGGCCCCTAGTGAATGGCCACCCCATCCTCAATAACAACCATCGTAAGAATGACTGAACCAATGTCCCCAACTGCCTCCCACATTAATGCATAAAGCCAAGGAACTAGCCAACCTTCCTCATAGGGTCACTTCAAGCTCTGGGGAGATCTACAGAGAAGGGGAAAGGAGACTTCTCTGTGTCCTCCCTCCTCTGTCACCCAGTTGCCTTTAAACCAAATTCTAACCAGCCTATTCCCAGGCAGAGAGGAGGCTGGTTATATCCTTTACTGGGGAAGATGGTTTTCCTTTCTGTTCACTGTTATCATTTCTATTGCTTTTGACATCCCTCCTCAGCTCTGGGAGTGGGGGTTATGATTCACATTCCTTATTCTGGAGAATTTGGCCCTGTTTGCCTTTGACTCCCTGACCTCCACAGCCATGGTTGTGCCTTACTGTCCCATCTGTGGGTCTTACTCTGCCAAAGTGGACCAAGGCTCACTTTTCTAAGCTTCCTGACTTTGGTCAGAAACCAAAGCTAAACTCTTAACTTTTTCCCTCATAAGACAAAATGAACTGAGCATAGGAGAATACACAGGACCCTTGCCCTACTCTGCCAAAAAGTGGGGATAATATTGGGGAGGGGACTGCTCAGATGGTTGTGATGTTACTTTTCTGCCAGTTGTCCCTATAGCTACAAGTCCAAGGTCTTCCAGCCTCCCCTCTCTGTCTTCTTCCCCTTCCAATTCTCTTCAGCTAGGCTAGCTGGTTTGGAGTAGAATGGCAACTAGTTCTAATTTTTATTTATTAAACATTTGGAGTTTTGGTTTTAAAGCCAGAATTACAGCTAGCACCTGTCATTTGAGCAGAGGGACCATTTCAGACCAAAAATGTCCTGTTAATGGTTTGTTTTTTTAATTAAAATATATTAAAGATTAAATAAAATGTGGCAACAAGGATCAGATTATTAGGACTCGATGAGGAATTAACTAAATAAACTAAGATAGTTTTTCTTATGCCTTCCTTGTAGTTATGTAACATTCTTTTAAAAATTTCACATGGAAAATAAAAATAGAGAAGGTATAATAAGATTAATGACAGCTGCCCATTGTGTGTGTGTGGGGGGGGCCACCAGGGGATGGACAGGTTTCACCATTGAAAGATCCAGAATGGGAGTATGGGGCCTGAGGGAGAGAAATCAAATCACAATCTTAGCTTTACCATTTTGTTAAAAGACTTCTCAAGGAACAATACAAATCAGGGATAGCAGATATGCAGTGCTCCCCCCTACCAATTTGATTAGAATCATGAACACATGAACAAACATATGATGGAAGGGATGGCAGGCCTAGATTAGAGTGGTAATCTTTCCCCATTCCCTAGTGCCTTAGGAAGTCAAGAAGGGACTCTGCCTGCTAGCACCACATTGGAAGAGATCTCCTGATCCAGAACCCCCATTTCTATCTACTAGGAACTGGGGGAGTGGCTAGACCAGAGACTTGGGGGGTCAGAGTTCAACTGTCAGGAAGACCCAGTTCCTGAGGAAAGAAGAGTTCTAAAAGTGAGGAAGGCAACTGTCTAAAGAAGACGCCCTCTGCATTCGATGGCTCCACAGCAGCAGAGCAGCTCCTTGCCTTCAACACTGCCCACCTCATAGTTGTAGTCCCAAGTAAGTTCTGTTCCAGCCCGGATTCTCCTGAAGAGGAAAAAAAAAAAAAAAAAAAAAAAAAGGATGGGGTGTGGTGAAGGGAGCAGGTAATGTAGGTACTCACAATGTGTACATGGGGGCTGGGACTGTGGCTCAGTGGTAGAGTGCTTGCCTAGCACATGTGAGGCCTTGGGTTCAATCCTTAGCACCACATAAAAATAAAGGTATTATGTCCACCTACAACTAAAAACCAAAATATATATATACAAAAAAAGAATGTATTCATGGAGCTGGACCATGGAGGCAAAGCACAGCTCCCAAACATCTGTAACCTCTGACTACATCCCATTTGTCCCTAGTGTGTTCTGTGCCGCAGGGGCACAGCTGTGAACAGGATTCAGCTCTTTGTTCCTTAAAAGACAGAAAATTCTGGAAGATACAGTGTCACAGGCAGGGCTCCCCCATGACGAAAAACACTGAGGTTTGGGAAATAGAATTTTACTGTTTTTTGCCCCTCCCCAGTCATCCCCTCTCCTAATTCCCTCTTACTTGCTGGCAAAGAAGGCCACCCAAGGGAAGCGAAGATCATGGGTATCCACGAAGACATTCTGAACAAACAGGTTGGGGCTGCAACTGTGCTGTAAGTTTAAGGACAGCACTGAATCAGAACCAAAGCAATAAAAGTGAGAGTTGGAAGAAAATGATGGTATCTGACTGACCCCATTATAGCAGGCATTTTTCGAAAGAAAGTTACCTCTTTAAGATCCTTTGAAATCAACTAATGTATATCAACTATGTAAAAGTTCATGCAGTATGTTAAAAGAACCAGAAATTTGGGGACCAACCACAGGATAACTGAAACATCTAGAGGCAGGGGAAAGGGATCTTACATTGAGGTAGCGGCCCAGGTTGCCTTCAAGCTTGGCATCAATGATGTAGCAAGACTCTTCACCATCATAGAACTGGCGTGTGTTCTTCCGAACAGGTGCACTTTCCCCCTTGTCCACAGAGGCCATGTTGGTTGATTTAATGGCAATCCCATGGGTTGATTTAAGAGCAAAGCCCCGGGTTGATTTCACTGCCACCTGGCGCTTTGTTGGACCTGGAGAGGAAGGAGAATGGGGTCAGGACCCATTCCAATTCACGACTGCATGTTCTTACTCACTCTCCCCACCATTTTTTTTGCAGTGCTAGAGATGGAACCCCAAGCCTATCACTGCTAGGCAAGTACTCTACCACTGAGCTACATCTCTAGCCCACCTATTCGCATTCTTAACCCACATGTAGCAGCTTAAGAATACCAATAAGCTAGGTCTCAGGCAAAGACTTAAGTGGCCATTTTATTCAAGCAGGATTAGACCTGCTGGGCAAAGAAGCTAAGGGAAAAAGTAGGGAACTGAAGAGAGGAAGGGGACATGTTAAATATGTTAATAAGTTTAGCTTAGAGAAAGTGAGCCCTCCCAAAAATTCTTCAACTTTTAGGATCTGTCTTCCTGACTCCCCTACTTTAGCTTCCTTTAAAAAAAAAAAAAAAAAGAAAAAGCTCTACTTTCTACTGTTTCTTCCTACCACTCCCCCAAATTTTCTAGACTACCAGACATGTTCTTCTTGTCCTCAAAGTCATCCCCTTCAGAGCCAGAGGAGATGGTCTGGATATCATCACTGTCAACTGCTGCGGCTGACGTCTGACCAGGAGTGGGCTTTCTGCTGGTTCCACTTTCCCCCTCACTTTCTGTGCTGCTGGACAGTGTCAGGATATCCTGGGGAAGCAGAAGGGTGAGAAGGAGGAAGATGAGTAAATGGAAAGGCCCCTTCAAATTCTTGCTTTTACTTATGGTATGACAAAAGAGGCTGAGACTGTAGCAAGACTAAGGTAAGATGTTGAATCAAAGAGAACAAGACAGGAAGTCAAGGTCAAAGAAGCAAGAAGATAGACAATAATTATAGTGAAAGATTTGATGAGGTGAGACTGTTCCATGTTCCTTTACTTGGCTCTGAATAATAGACCGGTTAAGATACAGTTTGAGAAGGTCACTTACATCAGGGTTGGACTGGGCTGAGGCCATGAGTCGCCGGCTCTGATGCATACTAGTCTTACTAGGTGGGCGTCGAAGTCCTTCAGGCTTCACAGGAGAAGGATTGTAACCATAATTTCGAGTGCTTTCAGTAACTCTAATGGGGGACAGGAAGAGATTGAGAAGGGGTGAGGCTACAGGCTGTTTTCTTTAGAGTATGTACAAGAGAAGGTAGATTTGGAAAACAGCAGGATGGTGCACACCTATAATCTCAGCTACTGGGGAAGGCTGAGGCAGGAAAATCAGAAGTTTTTGAGGTTAGTCTTGATAATTTAGACCCTGTCTCAAAAAAATAAATAATAAAATGGCTGGGGATGTAGTTCTGTGGTAGACCACACCTGGGTTCAATTCCCAGTACCACACACACACACACACACAAAGGCACTTACACTGACATCTTGTTTCGGTCATCAGAGTCCTAGAAAAAAGAGCAAATGCAGAGTTAAATGCTTTCATGGCCCAAGGTAACAAATCCATTAATTTAACTATTTCAAATAACTTCCAAATACCATTAGCTAAGGGTGTATATATACTATCTAAAGTGGGATGGTATGGGAAAATCATCCTGGCTTGATAGCAACAATTTTTATTCTCATCACTAAACTCCCCTGGCAGGGGCCTCCACTTATAATGTGCAGTGTCAACATTATCAAAAATACATCTGAAAATTATTTTCTTTTGCAATGGGGTTTTACTTTTTTGTCCAGCCTGATCTCTTAACTCCTGGGTCCAAGTAGTTCTCTTACCACAACCGCATTCCTGCTACCTCACCCAGCTTTAAAATCAATTTTTGTTTGTTTTTGTGGTACTGAGGATGAATCCAGGGTTTTGCACATGCTAGGCAAGTGCTCCAGGACTGGGCTACATCCCTAGCCCTTTATTTAAATTTTATTTTGAGACAGGGTCTTGTTAAATTCCCCAAGCTGGCCTTAAGCTTGCAATCCTCCTGCTTCAGTCTCTTGAGTAGCTCAGATTAAGGTGTGTGCCACCACGCCCAGCTTGTTTCTCTACCTCAATAGAAGCAAGCAATGATGTGGACAACTAGCAACACCATTTAAAAAAAAAAAAAAAAAAAAAAAAAAAAATCACTTACAAATCCTTCACTTGAAAATGAATCAGATAATCTGCCTCCCCTACCAAGTGACTTTAAAATAATTTGGTCTTTATTTAAATGTTATGATGTACTACTGAGTTGAGGAAGATAATAAGGTGGCCCCAAGAAATATCTGTCATGTAAATAATCTACATGTAATGGCTAGTGGTGACAATGCACTGAGTTGGTTACTACACCACAGTTAAAAGCCCCTGCTCTGATCTTGGGCCATTGCTTACCTCTTTCTTAGCCTGTTTGACATCTCCTTCATCCTTGATGACCATTCCTGAAGTAGAGGCCTTCTCAGCCTCCCCTCGATTTCCCCCAGCCTTGCCCTCCCCACCTTCACTAGTCTTGAAGGATGAACGGCTATCAGAGTCAGCAAAACCACCTTCGCTGACACTATTGCAGCTCAACCATGAGGCCACTTTGTTCTTGGGTGTCTCTTCGGAGGAAGGTGGATTACAGCCCCCTACAGGAATTGAGGAAGGGATAGGAAGATGTGGGGGCCCAAGGTCTGGGGGACGAGAATCCTTGGAAGCTGTCTCAGACAATCCATTCTCCTTCTGGCCCCGGGTCTGCCTCCGGGTAGCATAGCTGCGCCAAACTGAGCTGGTGCTGAAGTCCTCATCCTTACAGAAGTTATCATCTGAGCTATCATCATTGGACTCTTCAGGATCCTCTGTACCACTGTTGCCATCTTCTTGGTCCTTCAAATCTACACCACTGCTGTCAGAGGAACAGGGGACATCACTCTCATATCCTTCCTTGAAGTTCTCCACACTCTCTATATGGTCCAAATTTGCAAAATACTCATCACCCATTTCTAGACCTTCCTTGTCAGCAAAGTCATCTGTCAGGATTTTGCCTGAGAATAAAGAGAATAAAGGTTTTCTGGAGTCATGGGGGCCTTTAAGAATAAGGTCATTCCATCAATACACTGTTCACTAGCATCAAGTCTAAATCTCTGTTATAGACTCAAGTCTTTAATACCACCTGTGTTTCAACTATGAGTGTATGGGTAAGTTTACTATAGATATTTTGTTTTTGCAGGACTGGGGATTGAATCCAGGGGTTCTATACAACTGAAGTACATTGTAACCCTTTTTTTAAAATTTTTAAGCAGTCCAGGTTGCCCAGGCTGGCAATCTTCCAGCCTCGGCCTCCCAAGTAGCTGGGATTATAGGCATGTGCCACCACATCCGGCTACTTTCTTTCTCTTAACCTTGTTTATGGGAAGTGTGTTCTCAGCTATGCAAAAAGATCTCTGGATAAACATGGAAGAAAAATGATAACAATGGACTCTAGAATCATGTAGTTTGTCTGAAATATCAGTGTCCAAAACATCATCCCCTTTGACTCTTGCCTTTATGAACACATCTATACTTCTTTGCTCCATCTAGACAGGCACAACACTCATCATGTTTTTTCTTTTATTTTCGTTTTTTGTGGTACTATGGATTAAACCCACAAGCTAAGTAAGCACTCTATCACTGAGCTATATCCCAACTACATCTTGCTAAGTTGCCATCTTCCTACCTCAGCTTCCTGAGTAGCTGGGATTACAGGTGTACACCACTGCACCCAGCACTTACCATGTTCTTTACAGAAGAAATCCCTGCATCCTCTTATTTCTAATTCAAATGTCAAGAACTATATTCTTTTTTTAAAAAATGTGGTACTGGGGATTGAACTCAGGGTCTCATGCATGCTAAGTACACACCCTAGTACTGAGTTACACCCTTAACCCTAAGCACATTATTCTGTATTTAACTTGTCTCTGATTCAATTCCTGATCATGTTCCAACTTTAGGAAGCAACCCTTGTATTTTATCACTAACCTGCATAAATACAAACAAAAGAGCCTTTGGCAATGTCATCCAAGCAGCGGATACCCCAGCCCTTGTTCTGTGTCTTGAATAGTTGTAGCCGAACCTGTAGTCCATGCTGTACCAATCGGTTTGTGCACATGTGTGGATCACATTTACAGCGTTTGTTACATTCATAAACCCTAGAAATAGGTTAGAAAAAAAAAATCATGATTATTATTAGAATACTAGAAATCCACAAAACATATCATGGATAAATATTAAAAATAAGGTAATAATGTAAGTGAGTGGATTTATGGAACTATATGCTCTTTGATACACAATCCAAGGAAACAATTCAAAAGGGGGAAAAGTGATTTATAAAGATGTTTATAGCAATATCATGCATAATACTGTATGTCAGAATGTCCAATGCCAACGGGTACACAGCACTGGTCTGGAAAACCCTGTCAATTCACTATCATTTGGCATTCCCTCCACTCCTCCTTTAGACTGAATTCTCTGTCTCCTGGACATATGCCTTTCTTTCTTGGCTTTCCCCCTCATTTTGGTAAACAAAATGATTTCCCCTCGAAATTCTGAATAGATTGTGCAATTGCCACCAAGTTTCCAGTATACTTTACGATATTCTCTTTGTCCTCTTGTGTTCTTTTTTTGTTTTTTGCGGTGCTGGGGATTGAACCCAGACAGGGCCTTGTGCAAGCAAGGCAAGCACTCTACCAACTGAGCTATATCCCTAGCCCCTCCTCTTGTGTTCTGACATTTTATGATTGTGTCTTTCAGTGGGGGATCTATTTACATTTACTATGCTGGGACCTGAGCATACCACCCCATCTTTTTTTTTGAAGAGCTGAGCTGGGGATTGAACCTAGGCTCGTGTACATGCTAGGCAGGTGGTAGAGCCACACCCCTAGCTCATTCAATCTGGAAACAGACCCTTCAGTTACAGGAAATTTTGAATTATTTCTTTAATGTTTTTCTTCCTTCCTTTTCTATTAATTATGTCCTTTAAGCATTACGTTTTTTGTTTTGTACTGGGGACTAAAGCTTAACCTCTGAGCTACATACCCAATCCTTTTTATTTTGAGACAGGGTTTCACTTAGTTGTATAGGGTTTTGCCAAGTTGCTGAGACTGGCCTCAAACTTTCGATCCTCCTGTCTTAGCCTCCCAAATTGCTGGGATTACAGGCGTGCACCACCATGCCTAGTTAAATATTAGATTTATTAACTCAGGTTCATATGTACCACTCTATATTCCATTATTTCCTTGTCTTCCACTTTCTTTGACTTATCCCTCTCAGTCTCACATTTTGGCTCTACATTCTCTGCTTAACTTCTAAAATTTTGAGGCTTACTCCTGAGCCCCTTTTCTACTACCAATATTCTCTGTAGGTGAACTTAATTCAAACTTTGAAATAGTACTTCACTGCAGATAACTCTGATCTTTATATGTCTAACTTTACACTCTGCTTCAGAAATATCACTGCCTTCTTGATATTTGCACTTGGATTGCCCAAAAGGTATCTCAAACTAAATATGGCCAAAACGAAAGCAAACTTCACTCAAATCTGCAACTCCTCTTATCTTCCGTCTCAGTAAAAAGCACCACATTGTCAGCTGCTAAGCCCAAAACTTAAGAATTGTTCTTGATTCTATTCCTTTCTTCCCACTCCATAATTAGTCTTTCAAGTTCTGTAGCTCTACCTCCTGATATATCCCAAATGTATCCTCTTTTTTTCTTGGTGCTGGGGACTGAATCCAGGGCCTCGTACATGCTAACTGCACACTCTACAACTGAGCTACAACACCAATCCTATCCTTTTCTAACTGCCACCTCCATTTTAGTACAGGTCCCACTCACTACTGCCTCTCTCTTGCCTACACACTTATAATTATTTTCTCATTAATACTGTTTGACTTTAGTGGCCCTAAGATCTTTGCTCCACAAAGAAGACAGAATCATCTTAAAGGACAGATTATATCACTTACCTGCTTCAAATTCTCTAACAGCGTCCTATCACACCATGAATTTGATTCTAACTTTTCATTCTAGGTTGCAAAGCCTTAAGTAATCAGGTCCCTGCCTATTTCTCCTCCAAACACATTTGCTAGAGTAAATAACAATAGAACATTTGTACAGCTATGAAAGGTCATCTTTTCTGCAACAGAAAATTATTAGATACTATTCAATCTTTTTTTGTTTTATTTTGTTTTTTTGGTGCCAGGGATTGAACTCAAGAGTGCTCAACCACAGGGCCACATCCCCAGACCTTTTTATTTTATATTTTGAGACAGGGTCTCACTAGGTTGCTTACAGCCTTGCTAAGTTGTTGAGGTTGGCTTTGAATCTGCAATCCTCCTGCCTCTGCCTTCCCAAGTTGCTGGGATTAGAAGCATGAGCCAGGGCTGGGGATACAGCTCAGTTGGTCCCCAGCACCACAAAAAAAATAAATAAATAAATAAAAAATAAAGAAGAAGCATGAACCAACAAATCTAGCTATTCAATCACATGTCTTCATTTCAAGAAAACATCAAGAAACATGTGCTGGGAATTTAGGAAACATGATTTAGTTAACAAAATGCTTTTTTTCATTCCAAGTTTTTGAATTCTGATGAGTATGCTTCCCTTTGAGGTGCCTCGCCATCCTGAGTACTTACCCTGTGGGCAGACACTCTTCTAGTCTCTTGTACTGGTAGCCAGAGTTAGGGTTGATTTGGCCCCCGGGGGTGCAGGCTGTAGCCTGGATAGTCAGCTGATGGCAGGCACACTTGGACCTGTATAAAACAAAAAGGTACAACAGCTAGAGCTGTAAGACTTCCTTCAGAGGCAAGAAGTGCTAACCAAAGTATAAGGACAAAGCAGTGAGATTTCTTTTTTCTTCTTTCATGCATGTAAATGAAAAAGAAAGAGAGAACATGAGTAAGATTGAGAAAAGATGAAAGAACAAAACAGAGATTACTGAAAGAGTGATGGAAGAAAGCAGAATAAAAGGGGGAAGGATGAGTCAAAGAAACATAAGACATATATACTCAGAGTTACTCAGTGAGGTCACATCAGATTCTGGCCTCCCTACCTCAACTTTCAGGGACCTCATGGCAGGAGTTCCAACTGACAGAAGAGGTAAAGGGAGACAGAGTAAGCAGTACAGACATAAAGCAAGGGAAGAGGTGGAAAAGAGAGGAAACCATAATAAAGTTGGAAGCAGGGACCGTGATGTCCCCTTTACCCCCCAACTTACTTGTCACGACACCCATCCTTACAGTCACAGCCAACCAGAAATTCAGGGCCTGTGTTAATGAAAACACCCTTGCCTGGGATACGTTCCTTGCTATAGGCCACCTGGGGTGGGGGAGTTGTGTCAATTTCATTGACACAAGAGAGGGGAACATCTTCCTTTCCATAAGTGATGTCCAAAATATAGTAAAAAGGCTTATAGGGCTGAAACTTCCGGTCCACAAGAACATACGGATCCAAACAGAACATCTCCAGGAAAAGGAAGTCACATCCAGTCTCAAAAAGGTAGCGTTCAATCTCCTGCATTGTCCGAAGGCAGAGGCCACAAGGTGTCTTATAAATAACATGAAAACCCATCTTGCGATTAACTCGACGACGGGCTGTCATCCTCCGGAAGTCATACAGCAGTGGGACTAACAGAGGGTTCTTCCCCCGGTACTGCTCATTCCTCATAGGTCTGATCCGAGACAGACAAGTATAGCTGCAGACATGAGGTAAGTAGAAAAGCTTTTCCATGGGGGCACGGTAGGAAGGCTCTGCTGGGGCCCGCTCCAGCATACCATGGAAGGCTGGAGGGGCTGGAGGGGCTGGAGGAGCTGGAAGAGCTGGAGGGGCTGGAGGGGCCGGAGGACCTGGAGGACCTGGAGGACCTGGAGGGGCTGGAGGGGCTGGAGGGGCTGGAGGGGCTGGAGGTGCTGGGGCAGAGGTTGTTGAGCCTAATGGCGATCTGCAAATGAGATGCAAGATATCAAATCAGACAACAAAAGGACCTCTCTGTTGTATAATTACTCCTTCAGCTAGCTAAGCCATTTCTCTCATTATTCAAATAGCTGTGTACCAGAAGCTAAAGATGACATAAGAAAGTCAGATCTTCCCTTGCTGTACCAAAACTGGCAATGACAATCTCTAGTTACTACTCACTAACTGATAACATCACTATTTCAATAGCAGACCTATTTCTAAAATGTATTTGCCTGGGAATTATGAAATTAATTAAGAGTCCAGTCTGCTACTAATGCCTTGTTTGCTGTGTGCACATAAATATCTTTATGAACTCCTAGAACTCGGAAAGAGGTGGTGTCTCCTTTCTGTTTTAGTAATAATGACACTGAATTCAATGAAAATTTCTGACAAAATGACTTTCTGGTGATACTGTATTTCTAAACATCCAGTTTCTAATTTAATTATTCTTGTTTTCTGTGTCTCAGAAACATTGAAGGTTAGCTTCCTTTTTAAATTCAAGCTCCTCACCATCATAACTTTAAACTCTAGCCCCCTAGAGCCAAGGTATTTTTCCTACACAGTAAACACTCAGTTCATGTTGCCAACATGCCCCAAAAAAGTCAAGATTTTCTCACCTGTAAGTCTGACTGATCCCAGGTTTCCCACCAGGGGCATTTTCACTGAGTGCAGGAGACGTAGGAGAGGAATGACCAGAACCCACAGATCCTGGTCGGAAGGATGTGCTCTTTTTGGCTACCTGCTTCCGTGACTGAGCAAGCTGGCTTTCCAAGCTTCTAGGAGATTTGAGAGAAGACTGTATAGTAAGGGATGCAGAATATAAGAGAAAGAAAATTAAGAAAAAAGAACAAATAGCACTCACTCATTGTCACCTGCCTGGGAGGACAGAGGTGAAGCAGGTGGGACAGAGGGGGCAGGTGGAGCTGTAGGAGCTGTAGGCTGTGGGGGCTCCACTGGTTTGAACTGGGTTCCAGTACTGGTCAGATCCTGTGTGTACTGGACAACAGGGCCTTTGCTCCTCACAGCACCTACAGGAAAAAGGAAAACGATCACTGAGATGATAGCTGTGTCAGCTGCATTCATTCACATGCCTGATCCTCAACTCACACAGTACAAAAAAGTAGTAATGGAAAGGTTTGGAGCCCTGAGTGCACACCTGTAATCCCAGCAACTTGGGAGGCTAAGAAAGGAGGCTCACAATTTTGAGACCAGTCTCAGGAACTAGGCAAATTTAGTGAGACTTTTTTGGGGGGAAAAAATAGTAATAATAATCGGCTGGGGATGTGACTCAGTGGTTAAGTGTTCCTGGTACTAAAAAAGAAAGATTCTGAGTAAAATGCTAAGATCATCAGTTCCAATTATTATTTATTTATGAGGGGGGAATCTAAAATCTGCATGGCTTTCTTCCTGCCTCAGACAATTCACCCCATTTATTATGTTAAGCTTCTTGAATTTGAAAAATGCATTCTTCAATCAACTAATGTTGGAAAAATAATCAATCAGAAAGTATGAAAGGAACATGAAAACTGAAAATAAAAACCAGTCTGGGCTTTAATTTTTTTTTATAACACAGAAACCAGACAATTCTCACATGGACAATGGAGGTAACTATCACCACTACCTAACCTAAGCCAGTTGTTCCACATTTTTATGTGGCTATTTAGAACAAAAAAAGAGGCCATAGCAATTCAGACAGCACCACAAATTCATTACCACTACTGCAAAGAACTCAGGGTACACATCCTGTTTCCAATGAGTCAGTAATGTCATCCTGGTAAACAAAGAATACCTAATGTATATAAGCTGCCCTCTTTCTTCCTTTCCCCACATATCTTTAGAACATACCCATATTTGGACGTGTCCTGAGCTGTCCCCCTTGCTTTTTCTCCAGTGCAGAGGCTGAAGATGTCTTCATGCTGAACATGGGCTCCAGTCGTGTAGAGCCTCGATAGATCCACTCACATCTTTTGTCATCCTAGGGACAGGAGGGAAGGAGGACAGGGTAAAATGGGCTAGAGGTTGAAATCTTTCCTGTCATTTTTGGAGAATAAAAACCATGTGCCACCCCTGAGAAATCTCACTGATGAGCCTTGAACTCCTTATTCATTCAATAAATTTATGTACCAGGCCCCATGATAGGTAGCAGGAATATAAAGAAAAACAAATACTCTGTGTTTAAGGAATTATAGAACACTAGCACAGTGACATGAGCACCTGGAGTCCCAGTTATTTGGGAGGCTGAGGTAGGAGAACTGCTTGAACCCAGGAGTTCAAGTTAAGCCTGGGCTATAGCAAGGCCCCATCTCCCTCACCCCGCAAAAAAAATTTACACAAGAGACAGATGTCTACATAGAGTATAAAAAATGTGACAAAGATCATAAAGCCTTAGGATAAAAAGGGCTGAGATAACACAGATTAATCCTAGGAAATAGGTGACAAGGGAAAAGAGGACAAGAGGATGGGTACAAAAGATCTAAGTTAAATTGAGCTTTGAAAGATCAAAACCTCGAATTCCTTGAGTTCTTTATCCCATTACTGCCCCAAAACCCTAATCTTGGAAAAATGGAAAGGACTGCCTTCTTTGTACCTACACATAGTATGAATACCCTTAGAGGAAAAAAAAAAAAAAAAAATCAAAACCATACAGATTAGTGTCATGATTAAATTCAGGGAATTAACTTTGGGGAATTTATTTTTAATTTCTATCTGTAAAGGAAAAATAGGACAAAATAAAAGGACAAAGCAAAGATTGGAAACGACAGGAAGATAAGAAAGAGGAAAACTATGAATTGATATGAAATCAATCTCAATATATATATATTTTTTTTCCCCTTGTGTGTGTTTCTGAGGATTAAACCCAAGGACTTAAGTATGCTAGACAAGTACTCTATCTCTCTACATCCCCAGGTCCTCTTTATTGCCTATTCCGCCTCCATCAACCAATCCCACCCTGAAAACTGCCTCCAACTCTAGGAAAACAGTACCAGGAAGAGGATCCTGACTAGGCTGCCATCCACTTCCTCAACTCGGGATTTCCACCACGTGCCTTCCCACTCAGTCTTGATAAGCTGGCCGCTCTTGAGCAGCACCATGGGTCGGTTGGGGTAAGCAGTGATATACTCCTCTATGAAGTCTCGGCAGGAGATGTCTTCAATGTCCTCCCAAGTCTTTTTCACTGTCCCAAGGAAGAAGGAGAGCTGAGAGAGGGTAGGTAGGACATGACTTGATAGAGGGAAAAGGGTGACTAAGACACACTTGTATTTTTCAAGTTAAGAGAGAGAAAAAAAAATAAAGATACCATAACTTCAAGGGAAGTAAAACCCAAGACCACCTAAATACCGAACTTAGTACATAAATGCACACAAATCAAGTAAATACTAAATTAACCAATAAACACCGGTGATTTGCTCATTTCATACAAAAGGGCATTTTTCAAGTAGTAAGTTTTGTCAACTTGTTGATGTAAATCTAGTGGTAAATAAAACAAATATCAGGTGGCATCATGAAATTTAAAAAATTTTCCTTCTCACTCACTAAATCCACCGCCCCACAACCTCCTGCCTAGGGACTGAATCCAGTGGTGTTCTACCTTTCAGCTTCAACCCTAGCCCTTTTTATTCTTTAAATTTAATTCTTATTTATTTATTTTAGTTGCAGATGGACATAATATCTTTACTTATTTATTTTTATGTGATGCTGAGGATTGAACCCAGTGCCTCACATGTACTAGGTAAGTGCTCTACCACTGAGCTACAACTCCCCTTTTTATTTTTTGAGACAGGGTCTTGCTAATTTGCCAAAGGTAGCACTGAGCTTGAAATCCTCCTGCCTCAGCCTCCCAAGAGGTTGAGATTATAGGTGTGAGCCACCACACCCAGTCATATTAAATTTTTTCATCTTTTATGACCAAATAAAACTCCACTGTGTTTATTTTTTAATTTTTGGTAGCAGGAATTGAATCCATGGTCACTTAACCACTGAGCCACATCCCTAGCCCTTTTTATTTGAGACAGGGTCTTGCTAAGTTGCTCAAGGCCTCAACTAAATCGCTGAGGCTGGCCTTGAGCTTGCGAGTCTCCTGTCTCCAGCTCCCAAGTCACTGGGATTATAGGCATGTTACACCATACCTGGCTTCCAATATTAAATTTTTTTTTTTTAGTTTGTTAATGGACCTTTATTTTTTTTATTTATAAGCAGTGCCAAGAATTGAACCCAGTGCCCTACACATGCTAGGCAAGCACTCTGTCACTGAGCTACAACCCCAACCCCCAGTATTAAATTTTTAAGGGAATCTAAATATATTTTACTGCCATATTATATACAAACTGCTATGTTATTTGATTCCTCTGCAATTAAAAATGGTCACTTCTGTAGGTGTCTGTACCCAAGTCACAGAAACATGTACAGAGGACTATGGAACTCCATGTAACACAGTCTCTGTTTACAGAAACATTAGGTCAAACATGAGACTAGGAAAGAACATGTTTTCAAACATCAGTCACTTAGAAATGAAATCAAAACACTTTAATAATAAAAGCAGTCTGAACCAAGGTCAGTTATGATCTTCTATTGTCTCATTCTGGCTACAAAGACTCAGGCATAGAAATGGATAATAAAACTGTATTTATTATCCACATCAACTAAACTTATGCTTTTTAAGACTGGAAATCCCCAAACAATAAAGCTTTCCAAGCAGGAATCTTAAGAAAAAATGCAAGACAGAGAAAAAAAAATGGCAAAGGAAAGGAAGAATGGAGGGACACTCACAGGGCCGGCAAATGGGATAGAGTTCTGACTGTGTGACATAGGAAGCATACCCATCGTCAAAGAAAATAAGAAACCTGTAAGGGAAGAGTGATAACAGAGAGAGAGGAGGGTTATTATATTTAACACACCTGTAGATTACTTTTATCATAGAATCATTTCTGGATCACAATAGGATATACTCAACCAAAGCAATTCCGTTCTACTCACCCCCAATTAAGAATTTTCCCTTAACCTAACCAACATATTACTTTTTCAAAAATCATTCCTATGCCAATTGTTTCTCTGGCATATTCCTATGCTGCCAACCTTTTATCCTCCATTCATTCCTTCTATATGAATTTCTTATTCCTTTTTAAATCACACTGTGTTTTTCCCCCCACTTTTTGTGGCACTAGCGATTGAACTCAGGCTTTGCACATGCTAAACAGAGCTCATCACTGAGCTACAACCCTGGTCATTATTCTTTTAAGAAAGAGTCTCATTAAGTTGACTAGGCAGGTCTTGAACTTGGGTACCTCTGCCTGAGCCTCCCAAGTAGCTAGGATTACAGGCATAAGGCACCACACCTAGCTCATTAATCCATCTTGATTTCTCTCCTAGTTTTCTTTCCCTTTAGGAAAAGAAAAGGAGAGAGGGGGAAAAGGAGAAAGGAGAAAGAATAACCATATAACTTCTGTGGCAGAGAGAGAGAGAGAGAGAGAGAGATAGTTTCTGGCCTCTGGGGACTAAGAACATAAAACCCAATTCTGCAAGAATAGGGCAGACACTATGCTCCCAGTCTTTACAATCCCCCACCTATGTACCTGAGCTTATTTTTGACGTTTGGTGTCTCAGCCACAATGCCAGCATACAGCCACACCTGATTCCCATCTTTGTATTTGGCCACCACTCGACTACCCACATATAGCTTGTCAGCAGGAGGGTGGTAATCATAGGCAATATGGTTCCCTGAAAGCAGACTCTTTCCTTTGTTGTCAAATTTCACCTTATATTTCTTTCCTGGCCCTGAGTAAAAGAAAAACAAATTGTAAAACTGTTACTTTCTATGCAAGTTCTTCCCACGAGACATGTGAAAGACAACAGCAAAGGCTGAGGGGGAAAAGAAACAATCCGTAGTAGACCTACATGTTGCCTTTCATTAGTGCTTTCTCTAACTTGAACATACCAACTGTCTGTATGGCAATAAGGGTGCCTTTGTGCCACGTCTTAGTTCTCTTCTTGCCAAGAATCCGCATGCTGACTATCAGGTCACCATCTTTGCTCAGTTCTCCAGACATCTGACTCAAGGTTCCTATGGAAGAAAGCAAAGTTGTTCTAAAGAGTCGTGCCGCAGGCTGGCAGAAAACAGAAAGGTGAACAGGTCCTCAGGGAAAATGAGGTAACCTTTGTTCCTTAAATACTATGCCTCAATTCCAGTGCTGGGGAGTGAACCCAAGGCCTCACGTGCGACAGGCAAGTGCTCTACCACAGAGATAAAACCCCAGCCCCTTGTTACTATTTTGAGACAAGGTCTTGTTAAATTGCCCAGGATGGCTTTGAACTTGTGATCCTCTTGCCTCAGCCTTCTGAGTACCTAGAACTACAGGCATGTGACACCACACCTGGGTGATCCTTAGCCATCTTTGCTTTACTTGGTCAAAAGCAGAAACACAAGAAGTAGGTAACTATTTATGCTAACATAAATAATAACTGAAGTTTACAATGTCCATGTCACTTTAACCTAATATTTTCAACTCCTTTTTTTTTGCTACTGGGGATTGAACCCAGGGGCACTTATCCACTGAACCACATCCCAGACCTTTTTATGTACAGGGTCTTGTTAAGTTGCTTAGGGCCTTGCTAAATTGCTGAGGCTGGCTTTGAACTTGCAATCGTCCTGAGCCACCGGGATTACAGGCATGCACTAGCATGCCAAGCTCCAACTCCTTATTAACAACAATAGTAACTATGACTCAATAAAATGTTTCCCCTTTTCTACAAAACTTGCCTCAGAACTTTTTGTAATAGTGAGTTACTTTCTCCCCCCTAATCTCCACCTGGAAAAAGTACTCAAGAACATGGAAATAGTCTCAATGTAGGCAGCTAAAAAGTATTTAGATAAAAACATCACACACTGGAAACTCAGCATCAGTATAATCGGGATATGACACCTTGTAAGGATGAGACTGGTATATCACAATCAGCAGATAAAAGGCTTAAGCAGGCAAGTGAAAAGAATCACAAATAATCCTAATGTTGACAATGGACAGCCTGCCTGTGGGTGCTAAAAGAAACCCACATAAGTGGAAAAGGATTTTGAAACATAAAGCAAAGTTGGATACCCATGAAATCTTTGTAAGAATTTACCTCCCATCTCTACCCAGATATTCCTTGCCCCTAACCTTTATGTAAATCCTGGGAACTGCTCTTCTTATTGACAGCATCCATGAACTTCTGGACATCCTGGGCTGATTTTCTTAAGGCAGCCATAGCCTCACGGAGCTGCAGGGAAGTACATGAGATTAGAAATAACTTTAGACAACTGGGGATATAGGTCAGTGGCTGAGTGTTTGCCTAACACACGAAAGGTCACGGGTTTAAGACCCAGCTGCAAAGAAAAAAAAAAAAAAAAAATGAGAATAAGAAATAACTTAATAACTTATCTTTCATAAAACAAAATGAAATGAGCTATATTTGGAAGCTCACAGTTACTTTACCAGGCAAAAACTGCACTTTCTTATAAACCTGATTTTGAAGTCAACTTTAGGACAATTTTCTTGATTAATCTCCCCTAGCAGAATACTGTTAAATATTACTTTCATAAAGAACTCAATAGATGGCATTTCTTGGTAACCTCCTTTTGCATTCTTATGATATCTATTAGAGGACTACAATCCTCATGGCAGATTATAGATGAATATATTGATAGCTAAACTGATAGCTCAGGCCAAAAATTTCAATCATTTTCTTTTTTCTTTTGCAGTGCTGGGAACTGAACCCAAGGCCCTGTGTGTATAAAGCAAGTAATCTATCTCTGAGCTACACCCCCAGCCTAGCTTCATCCATTTTCAAATTCATATCTCTCAAACCTTCCCCCACCTACCCCAACTCACCTTCTGATCTTTTGGAGTTCTGCTGCCAGCATCACCTATGGAAAAGAACTCTACTAAGTATAAGAGACCTATGAACAAAAATTTCTAAGAATTCAAGAACTAAGTTACTTTTTAAAAAGCATTATCACAGAAGCGTTATCAATAGCAATTTTGTACAATCTAGAGATATATACATGTTAAGGTACATAAAAGGTCTGGAAAGATGCATAATAAATGGGTAAGAGTGCTTACCTCTGAATAAAGTACTAAACGTGCTGATCTACATGATTTGGGGTTTTCACTATATATCTGAACTATAATAGCAATAATTCATTGATGAATTATTTGTGTAACTTAAAAAATGAAATGTGGCTAATAAATTAAGCAAAATTTTTTTGCAGTGCTAGGGACTGAACTTAGGGCAATGGGCATATTAGGCAAGCATATCACTGATATTATCCCAAGTAAAGGCAGGAGGAATTTAAGTTTGAGGCCAACCTTGGAAATGGACTGTCTCAAAATAAAAACTAAAAAGACCTAGGGATGTACCTCAGTGGTAAAGGACTCCTGACTTCTTTCTTTCCTTTTTTTTTTTTTTTTTTTTAGTTGTAGATGGACACAACACCTTTATTTTCTTATTTTTATGTGGTGAAGGACCAAACCCAGAGCCTCACATGTGCAAGACAAGCACTCTACCTGAGCTACAACCCCAGACCCAGGGCTCCTGATTTCAATCCCCAGTACCACACAAAAAAATAAAGAACAAAGGCATTCATAAAGAACAATGACAAAGTAATTTTAATGAACCTAAGACATAAAAATTCACAAAAATATAAAAATTTACCCTGATAAGGATAACATATAAGTGTGATGAATGGCACATGACAGCTCAAGAGGCTGAGGCAGGAAGACAACAAATTCTGAGGCCAGCCTCAAGCAATTTGGATCATGTCTCAAAATTAAAAAAGAAGCTGGGCATGGTGGAACATGCCAGAAATCCCAGCAACTTGGGAGGCTGAGGCAGGAGGATCACAAGTCTGAGGCAAGCCTCAGCAACTAAGCAAGGCCCTAAGCAAATCAGTGAGGCCCTGTCTCGAAATAAAAAACAAGCTGGGTACAGTGGCACATGCCTGTAATCCCAGCAGCTTAGGAGGCTGAGGTAGGAGGACTACAAGTTCAAAGTCAGCCTCAGCATCTCAGCAAGGTCTTAAGCAACTTAAAAAGGGCTGACGATGTGGTTGTGGTTCAGGGGTTAAGCACCCCTGGGTTCAAAACCCAAAACCCAAAAACCGCTTATAGACTTAAATTGAAAGCCAAGACTGGGGATACAGCTCAGAAAAGAGTGTTTATCTAGCATGTATGAAGCCCTGGGCTTGATCCCTAGTACTGAAAATAAATAAATAAAACAAATTGAAAGCCAAAATCAAAAGGTAATATAAAATACGATCTTCATAGCTTCAGGGAAGGAAAGGTAATTTAAGAAACAAACAAACAAAAAACCACTGACCTAAAGGAAACTGATAAAATCACTAGAATTTCCATTTATCGAAATATAACATCAGGTGAAGATAAACCATAAACTGGGAGTGATATCTGCAACTTAACTGCAAATGATTAATTAGAATATAAAGACTTTCTATGAATCACTGGGTGTGGTACCACACACCTATAATCCCAGCTGCTCAGGAGGCTGAAGCAGGAGGATCACAAGTTCAAAGGCAGCTCAGCAATTAGCTAGGTCCTAAGCAACTTAGTGAGATCCTGTCTCAAAATAAAAAAAGAAAAAAGGGCTGGGGATATGGCTTAGTGGTTAAGCACTCCTGTGTTCAACAGCCCATTAACCTCCACCAAAAACAACTTTCTATGAATCAAAAGACAACCATTAAGAGAATGAAGGCTGGGAGTATAGCTTAGAAGTAGACCTCTTGATTAGCATGTGTAGGCCCTGAGTTTATTAGTAGTCTGAGAAGAGAAATTTAAAAAACACCACCAAATGTTGTCAAGGATATGGAGCAACAGACATTGTCATCCATTGGCTGTATAAATATAAACTGGAAAACCATTTTGGAAAGCTGCTAGCCACTAATGATCCAAGAAGATTGAGATTTCCATATCCTTAGAATTAATACATCCTAAAAAACTTGAAATGTACAAATGAAGACACATACATACATATTTAAAGCATATTATTTTGAATTTTGAAAAACTTAAATCAATGTATGTAGTTAGTAAAATAAGTTGTGGCATGTTCATTACAATGGACTATCATATTATAATAAACAACTGAATTTAAGCATCACACATCAACATGATGCCAAAAAGAAGCCACTGAAGAATGTATACAGTATGTTTGCAGCATATATGATTTAATTTATATAGTTCAAAATATAGGCAAAACACTGACACTTCTGTTAATAGTGATATGAAAAGACAGAAAACTCCTCTATGAAGAAAACAAGTATGAAACTGGACAAAAATAGCTGGGTGCAGTGGTACAGGCCTATAATCTCAGCTACTTGGGAGGCTGAAGCAGAAGGATCACAAGTTCAAGGTCAGCCAACCCTGTCTCAAAATATAAAATAAAAAGGGTTGGGAATGTAGCTCAATGGTAGAGAATTCCTGAGTTCAATGCCCAGTACAAAAAAAGAGGAAAAAAAAAAAAAAGGGGGAGAGACGACGAAATCGTCAAAAACAATCATTTCATTTTAGGGCACTAAAAATTCACCAAAGGCAAATAAGAAATTGAGAAGTACTCATTTCTGAAAAATTACTAAAAGCATCGATAAGGAAAGACAGAAGCTTACAGTCTGCTTGCTGGGGAGAACTCCCACCTCTACCCTACCCCAGCAAGGTGAATGAGTCAAAACTTTAGATTTACTATTGAAGGGTTGGTTATATGACAATGAGATGCTTTAATGGTTCCAGGCTGTAGTTCTAGTTTAGAATGTGCAGCAAACCAGTAAAAATTTAACAAGGAGATCCTGAAAATAAAAGAATACAGAAAGGCTGATAACTTCTTTATGTATTCGTGGCTGACTGCTAAATTATGCATATGAACAGAAGACAGAGGAAAGCCTGGTAAAAAAGCCAAAGCCAAAGCCAAGAGAGATTTGGGTATTAAATGCAACTGTGAGTGCGTGCTCCATAAACTTAGTAGCCAAATTACATAAAATAAGAAAAAAGTCAAGCTGGGTGGGTGGTACACACCTGTAATCCCAGCAGCTTGGGAAGCTGAGGCAGGAGGATCACAAGTTCAAAGTCAGCCTCAGCAACTTAGGCCCTAAGCAACTCAGTAAGACCCTGTCTTAAAATAAAAAAGGACTGATGATGTAGCTCAGTGGTTAAGCAACCCTGGGTTCAAGCTCTGGAACGAAAAAGAAGGAAGTCAATATTGAGGGGCTGGGGTTGTGGCTCAGTGGCAGAGCACTTACCTAGCAATGTGTGAGGCACTGGGTTCGATCCTCAGCACCACATAAAAAATAAATAAATAAAATAAAGTTATTGGGAAAAAAAGTCAATACTAAGAAACCAAGCTAAAAACAAGTTAAAAGGAAAACAGAAACAAAAACAACTAAACAGAGATAGCAGCAGCTGCACACTAAAGGCAGAGTTGATGATTTAAATCTAGAAAAATTACTTGGGGTGGGGGGAGAGCTAAGTGTAATGGCACACACCTGCAGTCCCAGCTACACAGGAGGCTGAGGGTATAGGACACTTGAACTCAGGAGTTTTAGGCAAGCCTGAGAGTGACACAGTGAGACTATGTCTCAAAATTAATTAAAAAAGAAGAAATCAGGAACTATAAAAAAAAAAATCAGTTACATTATTTAAAATATCCACTTTTCAACAAAAAAATGATGAAATACTTAAAAAAAACAAACAAACAGGAAACTATGATTTTTATTCAAGACAAGACAAAAACAAACCTATTGGTTAAGTGGTGGTGCATGCCTGTAATCCCAGCAACCCAGGAGGTTGAAGAAAGAGGATCTCAAGTTGCTGAATTCAGTTTCAGCAACCTGGCAAGACCCTGTCTCAAAATAAAGGATTGGGGATATAGCTCAGTGGTCAAGTACCCTTGGTAATGTGTACACACATACACACAAACAATAACAAAAAATCCTGTCAACAGAAACAACTCTAGTAGATACTGGATTTACAAATAAGCTCAAAGAAATACAAAAATTAGGTTCAAAGATTTAAAGGAAAATATGCTAATACTCAGTCAACAATAACCTTATGAGAGAAACTGAAACTATAAAACTATAAAATAAAGAACCAAATGGAAGTTTTTTCAGAGTTGAAAACAAAAACTGAAATGAAACATTCATTAGAGGAAATAAGCAGATTTATAACAGTGGAAGAAAGAATTAGCCAGACTCAGCAACTAAGCAAGGCCCTAAGCAACTTAGCGAGACCCTATCTTAAAATAAAAAAAGCGCTGGAGATGTAGCTCAGTGGTATAGTGCCTCTGAGTTCAACTCCCAGTACCAAAACAAAGACAAACTCCTGGAATATTACTAGAGATAACATCATTTAAGATGATATTACCATTTCTTAGTTTTTATAATGACAAAAGGAAAATAAACAATGAGTACTGTATAAATAAACCATCAGCAGGGTTCCCAAACATAGGAAGCAAAAATTGACATGCTACCAGACAACTTAACCAAATCAACATTTATAGAATACTCTATGCAACAGCAATGGAATACAAGTTCTTTTCAAACACACATAGAATACTCCCTTCAAGAACACACAATACACTTATGCTTGGACATAATAAAAATCTAAATAAATTCAAAAGAACTGAAATACAAAATGTATTCTCTGACCACAATGAAATGAAATTAAACATTAAAATAAGAAATAAAACTGGAAAATCCCCAAATACATGGAAATCAAACAATATATTTCTAAATAACCCATGGGTCAAAGGAAAATCACAAGAGAAATGAAAAATAAAACTGAGTTAAATGAAAAAGACAATATATAAAAATGTATGAAATAACTGAGCACAGTGGCTCTCCTCTGTAATCCCAGATACTCATGAGGATCACAAATTTGAGGTCAGTCTGGGCAACTCAGTAAGACCATGTCTCAAAAACAAAAGAAAAAAAGGGATGGGGCTGTAATTCAGTGGTAGGACAACCCTGGGTTCAATCCCCATTATCCCATTATTGCCACCCTCGTCCCACCAAAAAAGGTATGAAATGCAGCAAAGCAATGCTTAATGGGAAGAAACACAAAAGCTGGTTCTTGGAAAAATGAGCAACAAAATGGATCAATGTTAGCTAACTACCAAGAGAATAAAATATATCTTAGTAATCAATATTACAATTCAAAGAAAAGACATCATTACAAAAGCTACAGATATTAAAAGGGCCAAAGGAAATACCATGAACAATTTTATGCCAAATTAGACAACTTGGATGAAAAAGAAAAGTCCTAGAAAGACACAAATTATCAAAACCAACACAACAAGGAATAGAAAACCTAACAGATACACATCAAGTAAAAAAATAAAATAAAATGGATTCGTAATTACAAACCTTCCCACAATAAATTCAATGACATATCCTGGATTGAGTCAAAGAACAGGGAAAAAAAAATATAGGAAATGAATAAAGTCTGGAGTTCAGATAAAAGTAATGTATCAAAGTTATCTTGGTAACATTAACACACTAGAAGGAACTGAATGAAAGGCATGAGGGAACTCTCTACATCATTTATTCTTTCAATTTTCTCTAAATATTAAATTAAAGTTTATTGAAAAAATCTTGCCACAACCTGCCAGGTATGATGGCACATGCCTGTAATCCCAACAATTTGGGAGGCTGATACAAAAAAGAACACAAGTTTGGGGCTGGGGAGATAGCTCAGTCTGTAGAGTGCTTGCCTTGCAAGCACAAGGCCCTGGGTTCGATCCCTAGCACCCAAAAAAAAAAAAAAAAAAAAAAAAAAAAAAAAAAAAAAAGAACACAAGTTTG
This sequence comes from Sciurus carolinensis, assembly GCF_902686445.1. Classification (NCBI taxonomy): domain Eukaryota; kingdom Metazoa; phylum Chordata; class Mammalia; order Rodentia; family Sciuridae; genus Sciurus; species Sciurus carolinensis. The sequence continues at coordinate 98,600,039 of NC_062213.1, forward strand.
AGGCCAGTCTCAGCAGATGTAGCAAGACCCTGGCTTAATCCCAGTTTAAAAAAAAAAAAACTTTCCACAGAGAAAAGTTCAGGCCAGAGCTGGGTTCAGTGGTGTACGACTATAATTCCAGAGACTCAGGAGGCTGAGGCAGGAGGATCACAAGTTCAAAGCCAGCCTTAGCTACTTAGTGAGGCCCTAAGCAACTTAGCATGACCCTGTCTCAAAATAATGAAATTAAAAAGGCTGGGGATATGGCTCAGTAGTTAAGCACCCCGGGGTTCAATTCCCCCTACTAAAAAATAAAAAGAAAAATTCAGGTCAAAGTGGCCTCACTGCTGAATTTATCAAATACTTAGTGAAGAAATATTCTATACAAAGTCAGAGGGAACAATTTCCAACTTGTCTTGTAAATGCCCCTATTATAATTTCAAAGAAAACAAAACACCACAATAGAACTACAAACCAAGAATTCCCAAGAATAATGATATAAAAATTCTTAACAAAATATGAGGCAAATCAAATTCAGCAACATATAAAAAGAATTATTCGCCAAGACCAAGAGTAGTTTACTCCAGGAATGCAAGGTTGGTTTAATATTAAAAAGAAATCCATTATTGCAATATAATCTATTAGTAGGACAAAAGCTATATGGTTATATGAGGATGATACAGAAAAAGTAGCTAACAAAAATCCAAAATCCAATCCACCTATAATAAAAATTCTCAGCAAACTAGAAACCTAAGGAACTTCTTAAGAGATGTAATGGCTAGCCTGAGAGTGAACAGAGTGAGCAACCCAGGAGGCTGAGACAAATTTGGGGCCACCTCAAGCAATTTAGCAAGACACTCAGTAAGTTAGCTAGACAAACCCTGTCTCAAAATTTTATAAAAGCTAGGTGCAGTGGTGAATGTGTTATTCCAGTGACTCAGGAGAATGAGCAGGAAGATCACAAGTTTTAGGTAAGCCTTAGCAACTTAGCAAGGCCCTATCTCAAAATAAAAAAATTAAAAGGATTGCAGTGGAAAATCACCCTGGAGTTTAATCCCTAGTACATACATACATACATATATAAATATAAAAAATAAAAAGGAGTGGGAAACAGCTCAGTGGTAAAGTGCCCCTTGGTTCAATCCCTGGTACCTAAAAAATAAAAAACAAAGCAAAACTTAGGGATAAATTTAATTTAAAAAAAGCAAGATGAGAAAAATTACAGACCTAGGGCTGGGGATGTGGCTCAGTGGTAGAGTTCTTGGCTAACATGAATGAGGCAGCAAACGAGGTTCTGGGTTCAATCCCCAGCACCACAAAAAAAAAAAAAAAAAAAAAAAAAAAACAACAAGAAATTAAAGACGTAAATTAAAAGAGAGATACCATGTTCACTGATTAGAATCCAATACTCCCCAAATTTATCTTTAGGTCAATATAGTCATTTTTTAAAATTCTAGCCTCTAAGAAAAAAAAGAAGAAATGAACAAACTGACCTTAAAATTTATATGGAATATGTATAATAAACAACAAAAAAAACAAACTTATACTAATTGATACCAACACTTGCCATAAAACTACAGTAATTAAGACAGTGTGATGCTGGTATACATTTGGATCAATATGACAAAAAAAGAATGTAAACATAGGGCCTTATACTGATCAGTCAATTGATTTCTGACAAATGTATCAAAAAGACAGCATTTCCAACAAATGGGATGGAACACCTGGGTAGCCAGAGTAAAATAAACAATCTTCAACCCTTACCTTAGCAACTTACTCTTCAAAAGACACCAAGAAAATGAAAATGGTTGGAGATAAGGTCAGAAGTAAAACACTCACTTAGTGAGCATACGGCCCTGGGTTCAATCCCCAGAGTCACAAAAATAAATAAATAAGAGGAAAGAAAAGAAAATGAAAAGACTGTTACATCCAGGAGAAATTATTAACACTTACCTGGTTAAAAAAAAAAAAGTGTACCTAAAGTACACAAATAAGTCTTCAAAGTCATGGATAAAAAGATATATTAATTTTTAAAAAGACAAAAGATTTGAATAGGTATTTCCCCAAAGAACATGTATAAATGGCATATATTAAAAAATGTTCAACACCATTAGTCATTAGAGAAATGCAAACTTCAATGATAATATGATGCTACCATACACGAATTTGAATGGTTAACATGCTAAACAACACCAAGTAATGGCAAGGATGCAGAGAAACTGAAAACCCCATACTTTGCTAGAGAGAATGTAAAACACTATAAACACTTTGGAAAACAGTCTGGCAATTTCTTCAAAAGTCAAATACAAAGGCAAGGGGATGTAGCTCAGTGGTGGAACTCTTTTCTTGCCTACAATGTGTGAGGTCCTGGGTTTTCAATCCCCAGTACAAAAAATAAAAATAAAAAAAATTCAAACCTGCACTTACCATGATGCTCACACAAAGACTTATATAAATGTTCACAGCAGCATTATTCATAATTGCCCAACTGGAACTAATCCGAATGCCTATCAATTGGGGATGGATAAAAACACATGATGAACCTATATAATGGGAGATTATTCCCCAATAAAGGACCAAACTCTGAAACATGCAACAATTTAGATGAACTTTAAAAACATTAAGTGACAGAAGCCAAACAAAAAGAAAAGCTAAAAGTATAGAGAAAGAAAGCAGATCAGTAGTCACTGGGGGTGACAGTGGAGATTTAAGGTAAACTGGCACAGGAAACTTTCTGGGGTGATGCAAGTGTTCTAAAATTGGAGTACTATATAAATGTACTAAAACTCAAATTGTACAAATTGGATAAATTTGAACCAGGCATAGTGGTGCATGCCTGTAATCACAGGGATTTAAGAGGCTTCAATTCCTAGTACAAAATATATTAGATAAAATTCATGGTATGTAAATACCACCTTAATAAAACTGCTAAAAAATAGGGAAAAAAAAATCTACTGTTTGGGGGCACATAATGCCACCTATGAAGAAAATCAAGGTTGTTCAGAATATAAGTTACACAGAATGGGGAAAGGAGGGTAATGAATCAGGGTGTAGCAGTAAGGAACATCAATGGTACTAACAATGAGATATTTTTTTCTGTAATAACTTAGGCAGGATAGAATATATAGTTAGTGAAAATCATTTTTCTTCTCTTCTTTTATCTTCTATCTGTTCATCTTTTAGTACTTCAAATTCAATCCTGAGAATTTCCTATCCAAATCCTCATCTCTTACCTGAATCAATACTGAGGACATCATCATCTTCATCAGGAATCTCAATTATCTCTGTGGGACGGGAAGTTTCATCCTCAGAGCTACTGTCCCGGTACTGTAGTCCCAGCTTGGAGTAGAAGTCCTTCACCAAAGACTCACAATTAGTCACTGCCCTAATATTGGAACACATGTAGAAAAGGTCAAAGCCAGCAAAAGAGACAGGAGCCATTAGAATTCATATACATTTAAGTGTAGAGTGTTCTCAACTTGACTGGGCGCTATATATTTCAAAATGTGTCTATTTAGAATGCATTTCCCAAACAAAAGCATTTTTAAAAATGGGCTGGGGATGGGGCTGGGGCTGGAGCTCTGCCCTAGAGCACTTGCCTGGCATGTGCGAGGCACTGGGTTCCATCCTCAGCACCACATTAAAAAAAATAAATAAATAAATAAAATAAGATAAAAGGTATTGTATCCATCTACAACTAAAAAATATTTTTTTTTAAAGAAGTGGTTTTGTGGGGCTGGGGAGATAGTTCAGTTGGTAGAGTGCTTGCCTTGCAAGCACAAGGCCCTGGGTTCAATCCCCAGCACTGCAAAAAAAAAAAAAAAAAAAAAAAGAAGTGGTTTTATTTCCAAACTAGTTCCTCAAAAATTCAAAATTAGCCTCAAGCCTTAGTATTTTCCACCTTATCTCATAATTTACCTTGCTGTTATTTGAAACTGAATTCTAAGTGACAACTAGGGCATCAAGAACAAATCTAAGGGTTGTGGCTCAGTGGTAGAGTACTTGCCTAGCATGTGTGAGGCACTGGGTTCAATTCTCATCACCGCATATAAGTAAGTTAATTAAATAAAGGTCCACTGACAACTAAAAAACTATTAAAAAGAAAAAAACAAAAACTAGTGGACTGGGGATATGGCTTAGTTGGTAAAGTGCTTGCCTCGCATGCACAAGGCCCTGGGTTCAATCCCCAGCACCTAGAAATTTATTCATGCTTCACATTTCACAAGAGAGTAACTCTAAAATCCTTATATGATGGGTGAACTTACAAAGGAAACAAAGCAATTAATCTAAAGTAGAGGAAGAAGGGCAAGGGATTTAACACTTGGACTTTTTTTTTTTTAAATACTCTTATTTTATTTATTTTATTTTTTATGTGGTGCTGAGGCTCGAACTATAACCCCAGCCCAAGACCTGGACTTTCTTACTACTGACCATGTATTAGCCTCTAATAGGTGAAAATTATATATATGGGTGAGTTCAGACCATAAACTTGAAGAAGAGAAAGTTTCCACACATCTGTATTTTACATAGTTCTTGGTATAATATCAGGAAGAATTATACTTTAAAAATATCTGCCAATGAAGTACAGTGGTCCACGCCTATAATCCCAGCAACTTAGGAAGCTTAGGCAGGAGGACAACCTCAGCAATTTAGCAAAGCCCTAGGCAACTCAGTAAAACCCTGTCTCAAAAATTAAAAAATAAAGGGCTTGGAATGTAGCTCAGTTCAATGTACTGGGTTCAATATTCAGTAACCCCACACATACCCCCAAAAAAATCTGCCAGTCAACAGATTTCCCATGTAGTACCTACCTGGATGCATCATCAAAGAGCTGGTCAACATGAGCCACTTCAGATTCTTTCTGTATTACCCATGTCTCCAACTCTGCTAGTTGTTTCTTGCGCTGTTGTACACATTCCATCTTTTCCAATTCTTCATCAATGAACTGCCGAAGTTCCTCCATAGAGATACCAAGCTCCTCAACCACTGCCTGTTGCAGCTCTGCAATCTCTTCTGACTCCACTGCAGCTGTTGCTGCATCCAAACCAATGCACCCAGGGAGGGAGGACATGCTTTTGTTCTCTAAATGGAACAAGAAACTAAAATTGCTTTTGAGTCACTACAATTAATAGAGAATTTCTGAATATGTAAAACTCATTCCTACTCTGCCACCCGTTTTTCAAATAGTTTATGTTCTCTCCTCATTCTCCAGAATCTGATGCTGAAATACTGTGGAATTCTCTTCTGCTATAAATTATCAGGTCTGAATAAGACTTAAAATATCAAAACCCTATCCCTGTAATCCAATGGGAGGCTGAGACAGGATAATGGCAAGTTTGAGGCCACCCTCAACAACTTGCAAGACCATCTCAAAATAAAAAGGACGGGCTGGGGTTGTGGCTCAGTGGTAGCGTGCTTGCCTAGCACTTGTAAGGTCCTGGGTTGGATCCTCAGCACCACATAAGAATAAAATAAAGTTTAAAAATATATATAAATAAATAAATAAAAAGGACTTAGTACGTAGTTCAGTGGCAAATCACCCCGGGTTCAATCTCCAGTTTGAAAAAAACAAAAAAGGTTTCAGAGCATGCAGAGAACATTCACTATGCTATACTGAAAATGTTTTAGGAAACCTAAGTGAACCAATCTAATAGAAAAGTAGGTGCATGCCTGTAATCCCAGCAGCTCGGGAAACGGAGGCAGGAGGATGGCAGGTTTGAAGCCACCCTGAGCAATTTAGCCAAACTGAAAGCAACCTAGTGAGACGGTCTCAAAAAGAACCGGAAGGGGGGGCTGGGGATGTGGCTCAGTGGTTAAGTGCCCCTGGGTTCAATCCCTGATACGAAACGTAAATAAATAAATGAGAAAAAGAAAAGTATTTCTGTGACCTAATGTGTTCCATTAATTAATTGACGAATGAGATAAATCTGTCTACAGATTATGCTTAATTTAAACAGCTCTTCCCACCTGAGAAAGGGTTTGATCTATAACTAATTCGGTGTTTACTCTTTTATGCTTGTTTCTCTTACATATTTGCTTCCATGCAGAAATTTCCTTTTAAAATCCTACCAAGCTGGGGGTGTAACTCCGTGGTAGAGGGCGTACTTAGCATGTGCAAGACCCTGATTTCAGTCCCCAACACCAAAAAGTGGGGCGGGGGCACTTCAGCGTTCAAAAGCTGACAGCAAAAAAGGTTTTCCAAAGTAAATAGAAGTAAAGCAAACTGAGAATAAGATGTGGCTAATATCCACAATCCAAATAACCCGCACCTTCGTCCTAACTGCCTTTTGACCAAACGGTTAAACAAAAACTGATACCAGAATACCGTACGACCCCAATGCCAGTTCTCAGCACCTCCATTTTCCCTTTGCCACCCACTCCGGTACTATCCATCTTGGAGGTGCGTCCCACTAAACCGCAAACCCAACTCAGCCCCGCCCCCGCTCGTTTCTCAGGGAAGACTTATCACCCTCGCCCGACCTCCCACAAACAAAACATTAAATCTTTGGACTCGAAATTCCTCAATCAGCAGCGTTCCCCACACCTCTCTGCTTCCAGCTATAAGAGCTTTTTCACCGACCAGACCCCAGACTCACGACTCAGGGGTCGGCCTCGACGCGAAAGAGCGAAACCGAAGGGAAAAGGGAACTGGGGGAGGGGAAGCAGCGTGAGGGTGGGAAGGGGAAGCCAAAGAAAGGCCCGGAAGCAAACGTCTAGTATCGTTCGGGTCACCGCGACGGTAGCCTGATGGGGTCAAATCCAAAGCTGCGGGGTAAAGAAAACCAAAGCGACCACGCATGCGTTAAGGTCCCAGGGCCTTACAGGCAATCGCAAAGAGCGACTGGTTGGGCAGAGGAGGCGTAGCCAGGAGATTTTACAAAAGCTCTGCCTCAGCACTAGTGTCCTTAATACTGCATTTATTGTGTGAAGATTTAGTTAACATCTTAGGTTTTTTTCCTCTCAGTTTGTTTTTATTACATAACTTGTACAAATTATAAAGAATATCAAAGCAGCAAGAGTGGACTGGGTGTAGTTCGGCGCTACATCGATCGCCTAGCCTGCGTGAGGCCCTGAGTTAGATAATCAGTACAGGGCATAAAAATCGAGATGTATTTAAGGAAAATGTGACGTTATCCTGCTTCCCTCATCACTTATCATCCGGCCCCTTTGAAACAAAATAGCCTAGTTTTCCAGGCTCATTCGTTTAAATTCCTGTATAAACATTTTTATTTTGTTTTCATTTGATGGGGACATTCCTGAAGCAAATTTTAAAAAACTTAACTTTTTGATAGCTACATAGTACTTCATAGTATGATTAAACCAAATTTATATTTCTCTCAATTTTTAGTCACTTCAAGACATGCAACAATATATAAATATTCTTTCAAAGTAATGCTTTTATTTCTGTAGAACAGATTGCTAAAAACAAAACCCAACTTCCAATGGCTTAATTCTTCACACAAAATCAGTTTCACTTAAATATGAATTTAATTTTAAACGTACATTTATACAATAGCATTTTAATGTTTCTTCTGACATTTCCTGTTACTTGTGACAATTGTCCAATAAACCAAATGTGGTATCATGATTTGTAAATAATTCAAAGCACCTGTTAATGCATTCTATCATTCTTTATTCAATTACAAGGAAAATTAACTTAAAAGTCATCTTCCTCATTAATAACTGGTTCATCAGAAGCTTCATATGAAAAAAGTGTTCTTTTCTGTTGAATAGAATAATCTTTAAGCTTAATTTCTATTTCTAAGCCTATAGGTGGGTAATATTGTGATTTTGCTTTGTAATACTGCAACCATTCACTTTTTTTTCTCTAAATTTTTTTTTCTCTAAATTTAAAGTTATCAAAAACTGTTTATAATTTGTTTTTGTGGTAAGAATAGTTAGAGTCCTCTTTCCTAGTTATTTTGAAATGTATACTATATAGTATTGTTAACTATAGTCATTCACTATAAAAGTTCAAGATGATGGATATGCCAAACACCCTGATTTGAACATTACCCAATATATATGTATTGAAACATCACACTTTACCCCATAAGTATGTATAATTATTGTCAATTAAAAATAAAATGAAACTTTTTTTTGGTACCAGGGACTGAACCCAGGGGCACGGCTAACCACCAAGCAACATTCCCAGCCCTTTTTTATATTTTACTTACAGACAGCATCTCGCTGAGTTTCTTAGGGCCTCACTAAGTTGCTGAGGCTGGCTTTGAACTTGCAATCCTCCTGCTTCAGCCTCTCAAGCTGCTGGGATTATAGGCAAATAAAATGAAACTTTAAAAAATTATTTGCTGTCTTGCATTTGCAAAGAAGGACTGATGGTGCTTTCAGTTATATTGATTGAAAATGATATTTCTAAAAGTATATATATTTGATGATTAATAAACAAATTTGTAGAAAAATCTTATGAAAAAAAAAACCCAAGTTTTAAAAAAAGGAACTTTTAAAAATTTTAATAGAATATGCTTTCAAATTATTTTTCAAAACGTCATAACAATCATTGCTCCCACTAGCAAATCTTTGAAAGTATTTCTTTCCCCAAACCCTTATTAGGCATGGATGTTGAATATCTATTTAATTTTTGAGAATTTGAAGTATGTTAAAGTATTATCTATGTAAGGAAAGACTAGATTGTGTTGTGTGCTTTAAAGCTGCTTTTTATATTCATGAAATAAAATTCAATTTCCACAGTATAAAATCTGAGATTTTTCATAATTTGGCCCCAATTTACTTCACTGGCCATATTTCCCATCCCTCCCTTCATATTCCTAATTATGTTCTGTTTCTCCAATATATTTACATATTTCACTTTTACTTCTCCATACCTTAGTCATTGTGTGTCCCTTCCCTTTTTCTGCCTATTAATTATCTAAGATCCAAATCAAACATCTTCTCTGTGAAGTTTTCCTGAACTAGCAATTAAACTTTAGCTTGCATCAGAATCAAACCTAAAGGGCTTTTTAAAACAACGATTGCTGCCCCTGTGTACATTGCAGGAATTAATCTGAGCAAAGCCTGAGAATGTGCATGTCTACCATTTTCCCAGGTGGTGCCCCTGCTATTGGTCCTGGGGCTAGAGTCTAGAATTACTATCCTAGACCATCACTCATTCCCTGCAAAATTAATTCCTGCTTCTGTACTCCAATTACCTTGGTCCATTCCACTTGTAAGTTACCAGTGGATGTATCTGTCTCCTCTGTTTGTTTATGAACAACTCATGGTTGAGATCTTGTCTTAATCATCTTTGTTTCCCTTGGCACATGATGTATTGTCCCCACGCACATGATACTCCATAATTTATGATGAATGAGGGGAAATCTTTGCTTACTCTGGTTCTTTTAGCTCTTCAATGTTGGGGAATGAGGGATGGGGCATGTTAAAGGGAAACAGGATGCTATTTTGGATCATCATCTTCTAGTCTACTTCATTTTCATTTTCCTGAGAAGACAGGAGAGGTCAATTCTGTATAAACCAGTGGATGGACTCAAAGTGTCTCCTAAGGCTTTGCTACTCAATATGAAATCAGGGAGCTAATTAGAAAATTGTAATCTTGCCAGGATCGGTGAAGCACGCATGTAATCCCACTGACTTGGGAAGCTGAGGCAGGAGGATTGCCAGTTTGAAGCCAGCCTCAGCAAATTAGCAAGGCCCTCAGCAACTTGTTGAGATGCTGTCTTAAAATAAAAAGGGGTGGGGATGTAGCCAGTGGTAAAGCACCTGTAGTTTCAATCTTAAGTACCAAAAAAAGAAAAAATAAAATTGAAATCTCTGATCCCATTCTAGACATACAGAATCAGCATTGTGTTTTATTTATTTATATAATTTTTCTTTATTTATTGTTCAGTGTTGGGGATTGACTCAGGTCCTTACTCATCCTAGGCAAGCATTCTATCACTGAGCCATACCCGCAGTCAGAATCTGAATTTTAATAGTATTCCCCAGGTAATTTAGTCACTAAAATTTGAGAAACCCAGTATGAAAGGGAGGTTTGAGTTGTATAATTTCTTATTAAGTAGAACTCCATAATTTAGGAAGCCAAATTCTTTCTGCTTTTAAGTTTGGAAGACTAACTCTTGTCAAAGGGATCAGGCCCCTAACATAAATGACTCATTAAGTTTTACAAATTATTGTGGGAGACAGTTTATTGCCATTATTGATATAATAATATGTAACATAATAATTAGTAACTAGTATGCCAATTGGAATATTCATGTTGTGCTTCACACATTCACTCCTGTAATCGATCGTACGTTGAAAAACCACAACCCTGCTCTACTCAGTACTTGACTGGGAGAAATCATAGCACAAGACTCAAAACAATGGAATGCTAAATAATCCTTTCCTATAGTCAGACTGAAGGGAAATTAGATCATAATCTGAAGGTGGTTGAGTGATCTCAGAATCAAAACAAAAGCAGTTTTTGGTGATTAAAAACTCAAAGGTTTACAGGAACCTGGAAGGTTATATAAAGGAGCAAAGTGGGGCATGTGAGGACTAAGGCCACTTGGGAAGTACATATCTCACATAATAGTGGGCAACTGCTGCTTAACTCCAGCTAATCTTTGCTCTGTGCAATATAGTGTTATTTTCTCTCTCTCTTTTTTTTTTTTCTTGGTGGAGGTGGGTGGCAGTACTGGGGAATGAACCAGGTGTGCTTTATCATTGAGCTACATCCCCAGCCCTTTTCACTTTTTGAGACAAGGACTCCCTAAGTTGCTTTTGACATCACTAAATTGTTGAAGAAGGCCTCAAACTTGTGATCCTCCTACCTCAGCCTTATGAGTCTCTGGGATTACAGGCGTGTGTCATCCCACCCGGCTTGACCTTCCCACATTTTTTTTTTTTTCACACAAGGAACTTTTATTTTATGCGGACGATTTACGTCCACTCGGGGAAGGGAAGAAGGAAAAGAAGAAAATGGCGCATGGTTTCTTCTCAGACATTGGAATTTCGTGGGCTGGGAGGAACCAATCACAGAGGAGAATTATTACAGACTGACTGGTGGACCAATGACATATTAGAACGTAATGTGGGAGGCAGGAAGATTAAGGCAATGTAAGCCGGAAATTCCTGTAACGGGAGAGGTGGGCGTAATGCAGATTGACAGGTGGTTGGGAGGCCAGATTCCTTACATTCCCCCATTTCTTTTTTTATAAAAAAGTAAAAAAATCTTGCTCTTCAGTTCTTTTTGAAGCCTTCTCTCTCCTTCCTGCCTAGGTGACTGGGGTTGGTTTTGCAGGTGAGATGTAAAAAGTTCATTCTCCTTTTAGGCTTCCAAAGGCAGATGATTTTTATGGACTTCATCTTCTCCATTTGACTGATCTCCTATTTCTACACTAACTGCCTGTTCCCAATTCTGACTTCATTTACCCCTCTAATACTAGGAACTCCTTCACTGCTGCAGGGGAAAAGGGATGATGACCGATCTGACTTCTTTCGAGCTGGAAGTGGGCAGCGTGGGGCAAGCAGTTTGGAGGTTCCTTTTTAGAAATGTGATCAATTGAGGGGTTCATGGTAGAAGTCTGGTTGTGGGAGAGCAGGCTGTAAAGGCATCTGGGGATGGGTGCTTCTATGAGAGAAGAACAAAAAGACATGAGTACTGAAATGAGATTGACACAATATAAATGTTACAGGATCTGGAAAATGCTAATGCATATTATAAAGATGACAGAAGTTAATAATTCCTCACCAGGGGGTGGAAGAACTGAGAAGTTGTTCCCATAACAAGGCCTAGCAAAGGCTGGAGAGGACAGGCCTTCATTTGGGAGCTTTAACATTGTCTAGGTTATCAGGAATGTGAACACAACATTTAGTAGAGATCTCTATACTTCTGTTACTAGCAAACATAGATTAAGCCTACCTGTGTCTGTAGGCCTTAAACTGACTAAAAACTTCTGACTCTAGCAGTTTCTCTTGATAGTTACTATTATTTTTAAATGCCCAAGAATGGCTATACCTTGGTTTTAACTGATTTGCTAGGTGTTTAAGATCAAGCTGGTCAAAGTGACCTGCTCCTGTCTGTTAAAGAGTCAGCTGAGTTTCCACAGGGGTCACTCATAGAGAACTTAAAAGCAGCTTCTTAGCTCCATTAGTGCCATTTGGTTAGGCAGGGTCTTCTCAATGACGTGGCTTTCCTTGAAAGCGTCAGGGATGTCTTCCTTTTTCCATGACCCTCCTCTGCAGCAGATGCACTGAGTCGCTTTTTCTCTAGCGGTCCCATCAATCTCCTTGGTCAGGAGGTTGTGTGACCCAGAGTTGCAAAGCTCCTTGGAGAAGTCCTCTTGTTCCCTGGGTTCAGGTTGACTTTGAGGGCAAGACCCAAATATGGACTTTTCTTGACTTCTGTATTTAATCTCTATCTCTAAGTTTGATCTTAACCATCAAGCAAGTCAGTCTCACCAGTCATAAAGTAAGACTACTGGGCTTTAGCTTTAATGTCTATAACTTTACAGTTATTTACCCCCTTTTTTCTAATTGGGGTTTACATTATCTGTTCTATAGGTGATGGCTTACTATAAGTTAATTTACGGTGTTCGCTCTTGAAGCAGTACTTCTGCAAAATATTGATCAGGCAACAATTAGAGTTTACAAGGAAAATACAAAATGGAATTACCAAGAGTAAAACATTCAGTTTGTGCAATAGCTATCTTGAATTTTGGCTGAGTTCCATTTTTGCTACTGCATATTACACTTTTTTTAAAATGTCATTTTACATATACCCTATTGATGACAGGTCCTATAATGAATTTTTTTTTTTTTTTTGGGTGCTGGGGATCGAACCCAGGGCCTTGTGCTTACAAGGCAAGCACTCTACCATCTGAGCTATCTCCCCAGCCCCTATAATAGAATATTAAATGATAGGTTTACCATTACAGACAAGTTTAATTTGGAGAACAGCAGCTTGATAAATTTTCTGCTTTAAAGGCTTGCATACCTGGAAAATATGAACACATTTAATATACAAAGAATAATGTTTTAAAGTATGTTACTCCATGGAATAACCTTATAAATTAATCAGATGTCTCTAACAAACACATTTGAGTAATCCCATACATGTTGACTCCAATGCACTCATCTTATTGTAGAAAAACCAAGATATCAGACAAGTATACCAATAGTATTTGCCGTCTCTTTCCTGTTGAAGAAAATTCCTAGAAAAATTGATGTTAGACATTTTATAAACATTAATATTTTATTAGTTTGACCACTTAGAGACTTGTGAGTTAATTTTAAGGACATTTTACTTTTATTAGTTTACCCAATTTAAATTGAACCTCATTAAATCACGTGAATTAAAAATATTTGGATCCATTTTTAAAAATTTAATTTTTATGCACGCTTATATTTAACACAAAAGCAAAGCCTTGTAATATTTATCTCCATTGCAATGTAATGGATGTTCAAAAATAACTCTAGAGTTGGATAAAAAGAACTGATCAAAAATCATTAACCTAGGTCTGTAGGATCAAAATTGTGAGCTCAAAAATACAGCATTTAAGAAAAATAAAGTCCTAGAAGAAAAATGATAATGGTTATTAATTAAAACATGAGAAAATGAGGAGAGAAAAGTTGAAAGGGAGAAAAGTATTCTGAGTTGTAGCCCAGGAGAAATTTTAAATGGACACTTTTTTTTCTTGGGTTTGAAACTGGTCTCCTACTGCGCCTTTCTTCATTTATATTTCAATGTAACCCTTGACTGAGATCTGAATCTGAAAGGGGTTAATATGTTCTAGCAGAGACTTGATGCTTAGGTCCTTTTAATTTCTTGAGCCTGCAGGGAGAGCTAAGAAAGAAAGAAAAGATTTGAAAATAAGGAATCAGCCAAGAGAATGTGTTCAGGTTTTACTCCCTCCATATAAGCCACCTCCAGTAAAGGAGCTAGAATGTGTGTATGAGACCGCGTGGTTGGGGGACTTGGTGGGCTGAATGGAGGAGCGGAAGGAGAAACAGAATGAGGCAAAGAAGAGGAATGAACAGGAGCTTCTGCTGTCGGAGACCTGTAAGGAGATGACTCATCAGCTGGATTGAACTCGGAAGGGAAAGAAGGGTTATAAGGTGGGGGAGAAGCCAAGAGGGGTTTAGCCTGAAAGAAAGGAAAAACACAAAGGGGAAAAGTTCCTTTCCATTCACCAGGTTGCCCACATATGTACTTAATTATAACTAGTATAATTAGGCATATAATTTTACCTAGTAAAAAGCTAGAATTTAGGGTGTCATAAATAGACCATTCTGACTTACTATCTAAAGGACCGTTTAGCTCTGATTCAGGGAATAGGTAAAGGGGTTTGAGATGATTTAATAAGCATCTCAGGGGCGAGTTTGCTGGGCTGGATGTCCCGAATCCCATGGTAAGCTGAGACCCACCTGGCTAGTGATTTTGGCATCCCAAGAACCACGGTGCCAGGCAACGAGAGGTTAGAACAAAGGTTTGGTCATCACCTAGAACCAGTGTTTAACCAGGCATGAGCTGAGAGAGAGTTTGAAGACCTGGCCAGGATTTCGTGCGAGACGCAGCGGGAAATAAGAGAGAGAGCTTCAAACCCTGAGAAAGAACCTCAGCACCATAAACTTCAGGAATCCACCCAGCAACTAAGACCAACTATGGGGACTAAGGAGGTACCCCCACACCACGGCAGTTGGGCGGCAGGAGCCGCGAGGGGGAAACCGCAGAGCGGTGAGAGGGAGCCGTGAGGCGAGCAGCAGAAGCCGCGAGAGGGAGCCGCGGGGAGAGGGAACCGTGGGAATGGCCGCTTCTCAGATAAGGGAGGGCGGCGGCGGGAGCCTCGGGTGGCCGAGATGTGTTTAAGTGGTCAGGGGCCTGCCTAAGGGGAACTCACCAATTTTGGAGTCTGGTGTTGTATGTAGAAAACTGGGCATCCAGGTAAATGGAAGGTGAGCCTGTATCTGCGGGCGCTGGGGCTATCGGATGGGATTCCGCTTGCTTAGTCAGCGGAAAAAACCCATCCCGGGTTTTGGCACCAGATGTTAGGGGCAGTTATGGTTCGTGGATAACTCCCAGAAAAACGCTCCGCAGACACAGGTCTCACACAGGAACTTTTATTTTATGCGGACGATTCACGTCCGCTCCGGGAAGGGAAGACGGAAAAGAAGAACAACCTTCCCACATTTTTAAAATGAATATTTTGGGCCTGTCATGGTGATATGTGTCTGTAGTCCCAGCTACTTGGGAGGCTAAGACAGGTGAATTGCTTGAGCCCAAGAGTTGGAGACCAGCCTGGACAACATGGCGAGATCCCATCTCAAAACAAACATGAAAAAATGCATATTTTGTATGAAATCTCCTGAGTTTTAAATGTTGGCAATTAATTAGAAAACTATAAATTCTTCAATACTCTTTAAATCAACAGTTCATCTTCTAGGAATTAAACTACAAACTGTTGAAATTAATGTCTTTGAAATGGTTTGGGTGCTAAGTTATCTAGTAGAACATTATTTGAAATAGTAAAAGATGAAATAGAAAACAAAACAAAACAAAAAAGAACACAGATTCTATTCCCAGGGGTTGGTTAGATTATGGCAGATCCAAACAATGGAATACTTTTCAGCTGTGTTTTTTATAAAAGGCCAAGGATGATTTTTGTGTATTGGTATGGAATAGTCAATCTTCAAAATACAATATGAAACTAAAAAGCAGGTACAAAACATGTATAAAGCATGGTATTATTTGTGTAAATGCTGGGGGAAAATATGCGATTTTTTTCTCACATGTATATAAAATATCATCAGAAGGATATACAAGAAGTGGTGAACACTGGTTGTCTCTGAAGAGGGAAATTGGAAGAAGTCAACAGGGAGGGGAGAGTAAGAATTGTCACAGTACACTGTACCTTTTTGAAACTTGAAACATGAAAATAGATACACTATTCAAAAATGTCATAGTAAGAGGTTATTAACAACTATAACTAATGATAAATGAGAAAAGAAAAATGTTTAGAAAGATATACACATAGGCAAAACCAAACTATTTGATGGTAGTTACCTTTTGAAAGAAGAAATGGGAAACAAGGCACTGGTCTAAGAACTTTTTGTATTTTTATCCTTAGGTAATGTTCGAAAACCAATTTTTCTTTTTTACGATGTGTACTATAGTGTGGATCTTAAATATCCCCCAAAGGCCCATTTTTTTTTGTTGTTGTTGTTGTTATTTATTTTCTTTTCTTTCTTTTTTTTTTTTTTTTGTAGTTGTAGATGGACTGCATGCCTTTATTTTATTTATTTTTATGTGGTTCTGAGGATTGAACCCAGTGCCTCACACATGCAAGGCATGCACTCTGCAACTGAACTACAGCCCCAGCTCCTGAGTTTCTTTTCATCAAATCAAAATACAAATCCCTCCCTTTTCTGTGGTTTAACCAATATAGCACACTCTTATCCTTTGTTCAGAATCAGGCAATGTCTAGTATCTCCCTTGGAAGGCTTTAATTCTCCTGTCCCCAATGTCAAGTATCATGGAGGCTTACTTAACCTAAAAAAAAGGAGTCAGGAGTCAGGAACAAGACAATTATGAAGTCTTTGCTAACAGTACATGGCTAGAGTTGTGTTTACATGCCATGTGGTACAGTAGTCTCTTCTTATTAGTGGAGGATATGTTCCAGGATTCCCAGTGGATGCCTAAAAGCTCCAATAGTACCCTACCCATTGCATACAATTTTTATACATACCTATGATAATGTTTGACTTGTATATCAGACATAGTAAGAGGTTATTAACAACTATAACTAATAATAAAATGGAAGTTACAACAATATTGCGATTTCATGGGTAGAAGATTCTTTCTTACTAGAGATCTTAGCAACCTTAGCTTATTAATTTTTTCTTTCTTAGTTGAGGACTTTCACCTTTTTTACTTAAAGAAAGCATTTACAGGGTTGGGGTTGTGACTTAGTGGTAGAGTACTCGCCTAGTATGTGTGAGGCACTGGGTTCAATTCTCAGCACCACATATAAATAAATAAAAAGAAAGAAAGAAAAAAAAGAGTCTTTACAGGACTGGGGTTGTGACTCAGTGGTAGAGTGCTTGCCTAGCATGTGTAAGGCACTGGGTTCAATTCTCAACACCACATATAAATAATTGAATAAAATAAAGATCCATCAATAACTAAAAAATTTTTTAAAAAAGAAAGCATTTACAACTTCTCTTTGACATATCTAAATCACACACATGACCAATCTTGTACTTTGGGGGCATTATTACATAAAATAAAGATTACCTGAATGCAAGCATTATAAGATAGTCAAATGGCTACTATATACGTGGGTAGTATGTATAGAGCAGATATGCTGCACAAAGGGATTTGTATAGCCTGTGGAACAGAGCTGGAAGACGTCAGCTTTCAGCTCCCCTCTCAGAATGGAATCCCATTAAAAACCATGGATTGGGACTAGGGCTGTAGCTCAGTGGTAGAGCTCTTGCCCTGGCATGTGTGACGCACTGGGTTCAATTCTCAACACAGCATACAAATAAATAAAATAAATTTAAAAAAACTAATGGATTGCTTATTTCTGAAATGTTTCATTTAATATTTTTGGATCATGTTTGACCCCATGTAACCGAAACCACAGAAACTAAAACCATAGATAGGGAATGAGGGGACAATAGCCGGTCCTAAGTATATGTGGGAGAATGGTTCCAGGACCCTCATGGATACTAAAATTCATGGATGCTCAATTCCCTTATATAAAATGATATAGTATTGGTCGACCTTTGTGCACTATGTTGGGTGGCCTCCTGAAGGCGCTGCGCAGCGACTCTTATGTGGAACTGAGCCAGTACCGGGACCAGCACTTCCCCGGTGATAATGAAGAACAAGAAAAATTACTGAAGAAAAGCTGTACATTGTATGTTGGAAATCTTTCCTTTTACACAACTGAAGAACAAATTTATGAACTTTTCAGCAGAAGTGGTGACATAAAGAAGATCATTATGGGTCTGGATAAAGTAAAAAAAACACCATGTGGATTCTGTTTTGTGGAATACTATTCTAGAGCAGATGCAGAAAATGCCATGTGGTATATAAATGAACACGTCTTAATGACCAGATCATTCGCACAGACTGGGATGCAGGCTTTAAGGAGGACAGACAGTATGGACGTGGGCGATCAGGGCGCCAGGTTCGAGATGAGTATCAACAAGACTATGATGCTGGGAGAGGTGGCTATGGAAAACTGGCACAAAAGCAGTGAGAGGTGAGAGCCCCATCAATGCAAAACTCCCTCCACTGGCCTGTTGAGTTTGTTGAAGAACATTACGCACAGTCTGATTAGTGTCTACTGAGCTGCAAGCCTTTACATGGTTTCTCCTGAAAATTATTAAAGGACAGACAGAATACAAAAGAATGCCTTTAACTCTAATCTTAGAATATTGGCCATGTGTCAAGTTACCTGATGATTTTCAGTTACCACTTTTAAAATTGTGTTCTCTGGGGCCAGGGTTGTGGCTCAGTGGTAGAGCACCTGCTTCACATGTTCAAAGCCCTGGTTAGATCCCAAGAACCCTCCCCCACAACACAAAGTGTTCCTTAGCAACAGGTTTGATCTATAATGTTGATTATTCCGTCAGCCAAAAATGCCACACTTTTTAAAGGAAAATGGAAAAATGTAATAATTAGTTTTACCATATTTGTATCTTAAGTAGGTTCATGATCTACACTGGGGCCTGGAATGAATATTTTTTATTAAAATTTAAGTTTGCACGAGATAAAGTTTAATAAATGGAACTTTGCTATGTGATATTGCTTTGTTTTAAATTAGCGATAGGTGTTTGACAACTGAATATGCTTTTTATGTTGAATTCTAATCTTTAAAGGGTCAAGGGAGCTTCCTAACTAGTTGGTATAGAAGTAAGTAAACCTGAGATGGTCCCAGGGACATGTCCCACTTCCATTCCTTACACAGCACAAAGGTAGGTGCAGGGTTTGAAGAATTATATACATTTTTCAAAAGATGTTTTACCTAAAGCTAACAACAACAACAAAGCAAGGGTTTGCAATACAGAAAGCCTCACATATTCTAGTGGGTGGGGGAAGACATTATTAGTAGGAAATGGAATGAAATATCAGGAGACATGTGTTAAGGGATTGCCTTGACATGATGAAGTTTGCTGTAAAAGCCATCAGATTTATTCTTTCCGTTTTAATTGTAGTCCTGGGAATAGAATGGATTCTTTTTTAAAAGAGCTTGATGACTGAGAGAATGCTTCACAGAAACAGAGAAAGGTTTTCTAAAGAAAGTGTCTATTTCAGCTACTTCTCAAACTGAAGTCTTTTTTATTTTTCCCAAGTTGTGCTTACTACAGTTCAAGCCAGGGGAGTCTAGAGAATTTATTTTGCATTTGTAAGGCAAAGAAGTGATTTATAATATTATATGTGAATATAATTTTCCCTGATATGTAAAAAAAGTGAATTTTTTTTCAAAGTATCTTCCAGTAGTTTGTGAAAGTTGGGGCTGAATGTGAACAGCTTTCACATTACAATAAACGTGGGTTTTCTCATTAAATTCTAAACTGTTTTAATTTTTTAAAGAGCTATAACAGTTGTTAAGTGCTTAGGAAGAAACCATTTGCAAACAATCAGGACACATTATTCATTTTTAGAATTTGTTTTTACAATGTAGTTTGAACTAATATATTTTGTATTCTTGTGTGGTGAAAAAACAGATTCCACAGACCTTAAAACCAAAGACTGTGATTCTTATTTGAATTGTGTCTTCTATAACAGATTTCAATAAAGCTGGACCAATTTAAAAAAAATGATATAGTATTTGCATATAACCTATACTCAACCTCCTTTATATTTAGATGATCTATAATACCTAATATAATGTAAGTGCTATGCAAATAGTTGTTTCACTATATTGTTTAGGGGATAATGCAAGAAAAAAAAATCTGTACTTATTCAGTATGGACACAATTTTTTTTCCTGAATATTTGTGATGAGTAGTTTGCTGAATCCAAGGATGTGGAATGCAGAAGACTGACTACACTCTATTGCTGTTAAAAATGGGACCAGCCTGGTCTCATTGGATATAAGCCTTCTCTGATTAATTTTTGGTCCAAGTCCCTGCATAAGCATAGATGATGCCCCACACTTAGGTCTAAAGTTATGATTATCAGTTCATACTCATATAATACCTTACTATTGCCTAGAATATTTGACCTGCATGACTGAACATGAGGGCTTTAATTCTCCAGTACTTACTGTGCTAAAATCAGTCCTCTACAGACTAACCTTTGTTAAGCTTTGGTAAGCAGTATAGATGCCCTCTTTCTTTCTAGTGGATTCCCTTGCTAACTTCCCTGACAGTTGGCCCATAGCCCACTCTACCAAATTTCCTTAACTTCAAACTTTGGAGTGTAGGCAGCAAGAAATTTTTGGCTGAGAGAGATTATGGGATTCACCCAAAGCAAACTGGTTCTCCTCTACCACGGAGTTCTGCCTACTTCAAAAGAGCAACATATTTTACAAAACCTCACACATCAAAAAGGTCTTGTTATAATCTTCTAAGACAATTGGTTCCTGTTTACCTTACATGTGTATAACTAAAGCAACCATTTGAGTCTGTTACTTGTAGGTGAGCTTCTACTTTTAGATAGGTCTTACAAAACATAATGATATTATGTTACATTACAAAATTATGGCCTGCTGTCCCATCCCAAAGACATTAAATTCTAATTTTTTTCTTTCTTTCTTTGTTTCTTTTTTCTGGGGTTGGGGGTGCTAGTGATTGAACCTAGGGGCATTTACACACTGAGCCAAATTCCCAATCCTTTTTTTTTTTAAGTTTATTTTTTATTCATTCATTTTTATGTGGTGCTGAGGATCGGATTCAGGGCCTCATACATGTCAGGAAAGTGCTCTATCACTGAGCCACAACCCCAGCCCCCCAATCCTTTTTATTTTGAGCCAGGATCTCACTAAGTTCTTTAGGGCCTCGCTAAGTTGCTGAGGCTAGTCTTGATCTTCCTGCCTTAGCCTCCCAAATTGCTGGGATTACAGACATGTGCCATCCCACCCTGCCTAGGACATTAAAGCCTAGACAACTGAAGCCAATAGCCTTATTCTAGCCAATACATTCAACCAGTTTCTGTTCCACTTTAGTAATCATTTTCCTGAAGAGGAACAATATAAACTGGCTTGTGTTTCATCTCTTTTTATTATTCTCAACTCACTCTGTATGCCCATTGTGGAATGCAAGAGTGAGAAGACTGAGAAATGGAGAGGTGAGATAATATAAGGTCTGGATCATAAAGTCTATATAAAATATTTCAAATCTCTAATGAGGGGGAGTCTCCCAAGTTTTATCATACTTCAGCTCAGAGATGATTCTGTGGTTGTGGAGCTTGCCTCGTAGGGATTCTTCACCAACTTGGCACAACGAAAAATCATCACTATCAGGAATAGAAACAGAAGAACAACAAAGGCAATGGCAAAGCCCTTGTCCACATCAACACTGCTAGATGGGCTTGAATCTTCCATGGTGAAACACACCTCTTTACTGTTATCCAGCAGCAGTTACCTCCTCAGGTATAACTCCAGATTTGTCATATTCCTAGACAAAATAGGATAAAACAAGTTTATTTTTGTGTGTGTGTGTGTGTGTGAGATAAAACAATGCGGAGTCTGGCACTGTGGCACGTCTGTAATCCCAGGGACTTGGGAGGCTGAGGAAGGAGGACTGAAAGTACTGAAAATAATACTAATACCACCAAAAAGGGGTCAAGAGTTGAAAAAACATCATGAAGATTTATTTAAGAAGCATCAAAATACAGTGACACATGCCTATAATTCCAGTGACTTGGAGGTTTGCAAATTTGAGGCCAGCCTGTACAACTCATGAGGCCATCTCAAAATAAAAAAAATAAAGGGCTGGAATCATGGCTCAGTGGTAGAGCACCTGCCTTGCCTGTGTGAGGCACTGGGTTCGATCCTCAGCCCCACATAAAATGAATAAATAAAGTAGAGGTATTGTGTTCATTTAAAAAAATTTAAAAATAAATAAAAAATAAAAAGGACTAGGAATGTAGCTCAATTGTAGAGTGCCCATGTGTTCAATCCCAGTTAACTCCACCCAGGAAAAGATTTATTTAAGAAGCACTTATGATGAGGCAGGAGGCTGAGGCAGGAGTATTGAGAGTTCAAAGCCAGACTCAGCAAAAGTGAAGCACTAAGAAATTCAATGAGATCCTGTCTCTAAATAAAATTAAAAAATGAGGGCTGGGATTTGGCTCAGTGACCGAGTGCCTCTGAGTTCAATCGCCTGTACCCCGGTTCCCCCCAAAAAAGAAGCACTTATGAAACTGATAAAGTTAATATTATATATTCCATAGGCCATTAATCACTATTCCTATTTGCTCTGCCAGTTTGTTTGTTTATTTTTTTCAGTTCTGGGAGTTGAACCCAGGGTCTTGTGCATGCTAAATTGTTGTGCAAGGGCTCTAACACTGAGCTACATCCTAGTCCCCAGTTCATTTTTTATAGGTACTGTGGAGGGGTGAGGAGTGGGAGTTGGTGGACATATGGTTGACTATGCCTACTCTTTATAAGATGTGGGAGAAATAATATATATATATAAATATATATATATAAATATATATATAAATAATATGTATATATAAATAAATATAAATATATATATAAATTATATATATATATATATATATATATATATATATATATATATAAAGAAAACAAGAAAAAACTAGAAGAACATAGAAGAACATCAAAAAAGAGGTGGGAGAAGTTTTGGTTCCTATTGTTGCCACTCTTCAGAATATACCCAATACTTACTGACCCTTGTCTTCACCTTTGAACTTAACCACAATTCTGGAGTAACAGGGAAGTTGCATTCAACACCTTTTATGTTGGGTTCTCATGGCCACCTGCTGAGTTCCTGTGCAGATGAAATGAACAGACATTGTAAATTTCTGATAAACAGATGGATTTTTTTTTTTTTAAAGATGCTATTTTGTTAACCGGAGTTTCTTAAAAACAAAAACATATGGGATGACAGAACAGATGTAAAAGATTATTAAAATGGGTCTCCATCTCAATTATGATTATAGTAAAAGGGCTAAAATTAAACAATAGGTAGGTGGTATTGCATGCTGCAAAGAGAGACCTCATAATCAGGCATTGCAAAGCAAGTGGCTAAAGACCATTTTTGAGATCCTTAGGTTAATATTCACCTTGAGGGTGTAAAAAGGGTTGAAAGTGAAGAGGCAGCAAATTCATTTATTTGTAGAAAATTGTTGAAATGTTGATATTTTCCATCTGTTTTTACTGCATTTATGTATTTCTTAGCATGTGATATGTTAGCATACATATTAAGTCAGAGCTGTAAAAGTTATAATCAGAGAAATGTCACTCCTCCTCCGTCATTCTTTCATTCCATTTCACCCACATACTATCCTTTCTACCTGATTCCAATTATCTTCATCCTGTAGATAATAAATCTTATTCATTTCCGGGTTATACTTCTTGTTTTTTTTTCACAAGTAAATAGTTTTTCTTTTCTCCTTTTTTTTCTTACACCAAAGATGATGTATTATAGATAGATACTCTTGCATTTTGTTTTTTCACTTAATAATATATCCTGGATCAATAACTTAGCAAAATCCTGTCTCAAAAAATTAAAATTAAAGTAAAAAGGGCTGGGAATGAAGTTCAGTGGTAAAGTACCCTTGAGTTCAATCCCCAGTACCAGAAAAAAAATTCTGTGGATCCCTTCTAATCTGGAATAATATGTTCACAAATAACTTCTGCATTATTATTATTATCATCATTATTTTATATTATTACTTTGTGGTAGTGGGGATTGACCCCAGGGGCCCTCTATCTAGCTACATACCCAGTCCAGTTTTGTTTTTTGGGGGGTACCAGGGATTGAATTTAGGGGCACTCAAACTCTAAGTCACATCCCCAGCCCCATTTCGTATTTTATTTAGAGACAGGGTCTCACTGAGTTGCTTAGCATCTCACTTTTGCTGAGACTAGTTTTGAACCCACAATCCTCCTGCCTCGGCCTCCCAAGCAGCTGGAATTGCAGGTGTGCGCCACTGCCCCTGGCCTCAGTCTGTTTTATTTTTTATTTTAAGACAGAGTCTCACTAAATTGCTTAGGTCACTCAGTTAATCCCTATCAGGAGATTAATTCACTGACTGGGTTAAGGCTCTCATACCCAATCATTTCTCCTTGGAATGTTCTTGCATTGTCTCATACATGAGCTTTAGGGGGACACATTACACCCAAACCATAACAGTGAGCAACTTGGGAGGCTGAGGCAGGAAGATCACAAGTGTGAGGCCCTAAGTAACTTAGCAAGATTCTGTTACACAAAGAGGATATGTAGAGGCTCATCCCTGCAACACATACAATTTTGCCATTTGTTTTTAAATTCAAAACTTCATGGTGTCCCAGAAGAAAAGTCTCCACTTTTTAAAAAAGGAGCTGTGGAGTGTTTCAATGTAACAAGACCTTTAGCTTCTGAACACATGGCCAGAAATCCATCTGCTGTCATAGTTTTAAACAAAGGTCTTGACTCCATAGGTATCCCTGACCAGGCACACTTTCTTTTTGGAAGTGTCCAGTAAAATAAAAGCAAATGCCCCATCCAATATACAAATGGTTTGCTCAATTCCTCCTTTGTCATACAGATGAAGGATCATTTCACCATCCACTTTTGTCTGGTATTCAAATTCAAAACATTGTTGCAGTGTCTTGTGGTTATAGATTTCACCATTATAACAGAGCCACAAATAAGGGTATTTCTTCAGTCGAACTGGCTGCATTTCAAACTGGGTCAACCACCACCGATCAGTGAAATCCAAAGCAGCAATTGGTATATCCATTGACATTCTCAAAATGAAATGCATCTGGACCCCTGTGCACAATCTGCATAGCACTCAGACACTGAACAGAAAGGCCGTCATCACTGCCAAAGAGGGCCCAAATGCATGGTGCAACAAAGCTACAAACTTTCTAGTTGTGAGTGGGATGGTCCGGTAGGCAGGGGAAAGGAGATAATGGCTGTGTAGTGCTGGAGGGTCGGCTGACCTCCTTTAGGCATATAGCCGCCTAGTTCCTGTAACACATGTGGGAAGTTTTATCATGCCAGCCAGTATAGTTTTAATTTGCCTTTCTTTTATTTTGAGTGATATTGAAGATCTTTTAATACATTTAAGAGTCAGTTACATCACTCTTTTGTAGCAACTCGAGATATAATTCATACACCATACAATTCACCCTTCAAAAGTGTACCCATTAGTGGATTTTTTTTAATATATATTTTTTAGTTGTAGATGGACACAATACCTTTATTTTATATTTATTTATTTTTATGTGGTACTGAAGTTCGAACCCAATGCCTCACATGTGGCAGGGAAGAGCTCTACCACTGAGCCACAACCCCAGCCCCACCTCAGTGGCTTTTTAGTGCATTTGCAGAAATGTGTAATCATCACAATATTCCCCTTGTCACCCCATATTACCCCCAGCCCTAAACAGCCACTAATTGGCTTTCTATTTTACACACCTACACACACACACACACACACACACACACACACACACTATGTATACAGAATAAAATAAAGGTCCACCAACAAGTAAAAATATACATTAAAAAAAAAAAAAAACGAAAAACAAAGGGCTGGAGTTGTGACTCAGTGGTGAAATGCTTGCCTGGCATGTGTAAGGCACTAGGTTCAATTCTCGGCACCGAATGTAAGTAAATGAATAAAATAAAGGTCCATCAACAACTAAAATATATATATATAAATAATAATTTAAAATATATATTAAAATAATATATACATATATACACATATATGCATATACATTTGGTGACTGGCTTCTTTTGCTTAGCAAAATGTTTTTATGGTTTGTCCAGGTTGCAGTGTGTATCAGTACTTGTTTTTTTCCTGTGACTGAATAAGATTTCATTGCAGGGATATACCACATTTTATTTATTGATTCATCAGTTTATGGACATTTGGGTTGTTTCTGAATTTTGGCTAAAATAAATAATATTGCTATAAACATGAAGTTTTGGTGTGGATATGTTTTCATTTATCTTGGGTATATACTTAGGAGTGGAATTATTTGTGGGAATTCTACGTTTAATCATCTGAAGAACTACCAGATACTACTTCACACCCACTACGAGGGCTAGGATTAAAAAGTCAGGTAGTAAAAAAAAAAAAAAAAAAAAAAAGGTCAGGTAGTAAGTGTTGGTGAGGATATGGAGAACTTGAAACCTTCCACCGCTGCTGGTTGGAATGTAAGATGGTACAACCACTTTGGAAAACAGTATGGTAGATCCTCAAAAGGTTAAGCATAGAGTTATCACTTGAATATCTCTGTCTCACTTTCACTCTCTTTATGTTTTACACCAATAATTAAAAAATAAAATTGTCCAATGATTTGCAAAAATTTCCTCCTATCCTGTGCATTTTCTTTTAACTTTCTTGACATTTCCTTTGAAGCACAAAAGTGTTTATCTATTTCTCTGGTTGCTTGTACTTTTGGTGTCATATATAAGAACCCATTAACAAATCCAAGATCACAATGATTTATCCCTAATTTTCCTGCTAAGAGCTTTAGAGCTTTTGTTCTTATGTTAAGGTCTTTAACCCATATTGGGTTCATTTTTGTATATGATGTGTGGTTAAGGCCTGACTTCATTCTTTTGCTGTGGATATTCCGTTTTTCCAGTACAATTTACTAAAAAGAAGACTCTTTTACCATTGAATATTTTTAAAATTCTGGTTGAAAAACATATGATCATAGAAACATAGATTCAGTTTTGAACCTTCAATTCTATTTCATTGATTTATCTATCTGTAGCTGTACTTTTTTTTTTTTTGGACACCACGCCTTTATTTTATTTATTTTTATGTGGTGCTAAGGATAAAACCCAATGCCTCATACATGCTAGCCAAGTGCTCTACCACTGAGCTATAGCCCCAGCCCAACGAGTGGAATTTTTTTTTAATTAAAATCTTTTTTATTTTTACAGACTGCATTTTGAGTCATTGTACACAAATGGGGTACAACTTTTCATTTCTATGGTTGTACACAATGTAGATTCACACCATTCATGTAAAATTTTATTTTAGTTCATTCAAAAATTTTTAAATATTTTTTGCTGTACTGGGGACTGAACTCTTATCACTGAGCTATATCCCCAGTCCTTTTTATTTTTTATTTTCAGACAGGGGCTAGTTAAATTGTCAAGACTGGCCTTGAACTTGGAATCCTCCTGCCTAGACTTCCAAGTTGCTGGGAGTACAGATGTGCGCTGTTGTTCCAGGTTCCATATGAATTTTAGAACCATCTTGTCAATTTTCTTTTTTTTCTTTTCATCTTGTCAATTTTCACAACAAGCCCCACTGGGATTCTGGTACAGATCACATTGACAATTTGAAGATTATTGCCATCTTAATGATACTCTTCTGATTCATGAACGTGGGAATGTCTTTCCATTTCTTTAAATCTTTTCAATGTAACAATATTCTATGGATTTTAGAGAATTTTGCAATTATGTTGTTATATTTATTCCTAATTATTTTATTCTTTTTTATGTTACGCTGTTTATTTATTATTTATTTATTTTTGTAGTATGGGGGGATTGAATACACATGCTAGGCAAGTACTCTACCACTGAGCTACACCCATGGACCTATTTTATTTTGGGGAATGTGTGTGTATGTGTGTTACTGGGGATTGAAACTAGGGACTCTACCACTGAGCTACAGCCACCTCTGCTCCAGCCTTATTTAATTTTTGCATTTTGAGACAGGGTCTCACTAAATTGACCGGGCTGGCCTTAAATTTGAAATCCTCCTACTCCAGCCTTCCAAGTCACTGGAATTACAGGTATGTGCTACCTATGATAGTTTAAATAAAGTATTTTGCCATGCACAATTGTGCATGACTGAAATCCCAGCTATTTTTGAGGTTGAGGCAGGAGGATCACAAGTTTGAGGCCAGTTTGGGCAAATTAGTGTGACCCTACCTCAGAAAAGGCTGGGAATATAGCTCAGTGGTAGAGCAACCCTGGATTCAATTCCCAGTGCTGGAAAAAAAAAAAAAAAAAAGAAAAGAAAAGAAAAGAAAAAAAGGAATTGTTTTCTTAATAATTTTTTTTGAGACAGGTCTCATTATGTTGCCCACACTTTCTTGAACTCATTCACTTAAGTGATTCTCCTGCTTCAGTCTACCAAGTAACTGAAACTACAGGTGCCTACCATCCCACTGGCTAATAGTCGTATCTTTATTATTATTATTATTATTATTATTATTGTAGTTGTAGATGGACAGCATGCGTTTGTTTATTTTTATGTGGTACTAAAGATCAAACCCAGTGCCTTACACATGCTAACTAAGCAAACGCTCTGCCTCTGAGCTACAGCACCAGACCCTAATAGTTATGTCTTTTATGTAAATTGTCTGTTAATGTCTTTTGTCCTTTTATCTAGCCTCAATTTTTACATGTTGTTTATATAGTAGGAATATTAGTCCTTCAGATGTGACATATATTGTAAATATTTTCTCCTGGCTTTTCAATTGTCTTTTCTTTTTATTTGCGATTTTTCTTTTCTTTTGCCATATAAGTTTTTTTTTTTATCATAGCGAAATTTATCAATTTTTTCTTTCATCATGTCTGAATTGTGAGTCATTATTACAAAAAATTTCCCCTCATCCATGTTATTGAATTCACCCATGTTCTTTTCTACTATTTATATGGCTCCTTTTTTTTTTTTTCCATTTAAATCCTTGATCCACTTGGAGTTTATTTTAGTATATAGTGTCAAGAATGAAGATTCTCAGTAATTTAATGAAACCCTGTCTCAACAAAACAAAACAAAAAATGAGCACAAATGTAACTCAGTGCCTGTGGGTTAAATTCCCAACACCATACATGCATTCACACAAAAGAGCTGTGGTCAGAGTCATACCTCGTTAGAGAATTGCAGTGAAAATGGTCTTAAGACTGAGGATGAGAGAAAACTGGTCTGGAGCTCCTCCTATTGGCTGGAAAATGCAGGAAGACTGGTAGCTATTTGTACAAGTTTCAAAATGTATTTATTATTTACATATATATGACATTATTCATGTGTCTTATCCTTTCTATAGGGCTCTATCAGAGCAAGACCATATGATTTTTCATGTCAAAATTATAATAGTTTCTCAGTTTTTACATCTATTAATTTCCTTTTGAGCCTACTTCCAAAATATTTCTTTAATCAATTCCGTTCTCGTCATCCCCACTATTAATCTAGACCATCAATGCCAGACTCCTAAAAATTCTCTCTGATTACCTGAAAACACTCTTGTTCCCTTCCAAACCACAAAGTGATCTTTAATAAATGTAAATTGATCAGTTCTCTGATTCAAATCCTCCAGCAACTTCCCATTGTCTTTGAACTTCTTAATGGGGCTCTTTAAGCCTCTCCACAATTTGGTCTAAGCTTGTTTCTTGCCACTTTCTCCCCTTACACTTTTTGATCTTGGAGTACTGAATTTCTCATAGTTCCATGAATTTTGCATGACCACCTCTTTCCTCTAAACCTTTCTAAACTAATACTGTCTTTGCATTTTTCTCCTCCCTCTATATTCAACTTTTAGGCCTAAGCTTAAATATATCAATTTCCTAGGGCAATCTTCACCAATTAATTACAGTTACCTTAGTGTTTACATTCTCTGATAAAATAGTAATCCTACATGAGATTATGTGCCATATCTAATTTGTTTCTTATTCTAAAAGTCTAGGTTATATTACATGTTCAATAAATATCTATTCAATGAATCAGTGTTGCACTATATCTTGCTAAAATGGGCATGCAAAAATTTTTGTTGAAGGAATTTTTGTGAATGAATAAATGACCTTGAGATGCAGCATTGAATTAAGACAGAAGAAGACTACTGGTGATCTACTGGAAATAATGTCAGAAGAATAATAAGGAATCCAAACTTCAGTGAATAAAGTGGGAAAGGGCAGAGGGAAAATAAAGATACTAAGATTTTAAATAATTAAAAGACATTCAACTAGGAAAGAAAGAAGAGAAGTAAAATAGTAGCTGAAAGCCTATTGCAGAATCAAGTGAGGGATTTCTTTTCAAAGGTAGAATAGAAGGGTATCAGGTAGGATGGGTACTTTTAGTTGCAAGTGACAGGAAAGTTCAATCAAGTGATATTTAAAAATACATGGGTTAGGGGTATAGTTCTGTCATAGAGCACATGTTTAACATGCATAAGGACCTGTGTTCAATCCCCAGCACCAGAAAACAAAACAAAACAAAACCACCATGGAACTTATTGATTCATAAGACTACCAAGTCTAGAGCAAAACTAACTTTTAGAAATGGTTGGATCCAGAGCCCAGGTGTCACCAGGGATCTGCCTTTTTTTTTTTTTTTTTTTTTTTTTTGGCAGTGCTGGGGATCGAACCCAGGGCCTGTGCTTGTAAGGCAAGCACTCTACCAACTGAGCTATCTCCCCAGCCTACCTTTACATGTTGATAGCTTTTCCTGCCCCTGCCTTTCTTCTATGTTTTTATCCCCAGATTGACTTCCCTTATGGTATCAAGAATGGTTCCAGGAAATCTAGACTTCACATGTAACCCCTACACAACATCTCTCCTTCCTCCATTCCAGAAGGAAAAAGAACGTTTTTATATCAGTCAGGATTCTTGTCTGTCAGCAACAGAAATGGTTTCTCTTACTTAAACAGAAAAGATATTTATTGGAAAGAGATCAGGTAGCCCTCATAAGGAGAACTAGTGTTATAAAAAGTCAGAAATCAACAAGCTGAGCACTGTGGTGCACACCTGTAATCTCAGTTGAGGCAGGAGGAATACAATTTGAGGTCAGCTTCAACAATTTATTTATTTTATTTTAATTTTAATTTTTTTTTGGTACCGAGGATTGAACTCAGGGGTACTTGACCACTGAACCACATCCCCAGCCCCATTTTATATTTTATTTAGGGTCTCACTGAGTTGCTTAGCACCTCACTTTTGTTGAGACTGGCTTTGAATTCATGATTCTCCTGCCTCAGCCTCCTGAGCCGCTGTGATTATAGGCATGTGCCACCGCGCCTGGCTCAGCTTCAACAATTTAGAGTCTCTGTCTCAAAATTAAAAATAAAATGGAAGAATGCCTCTGAGTTCAATCCCCAGTACCACAAACCAAACAAACAAACACACTTTTTTTTAAAAATTTTTTTAAAGACAGAAACTAACAGAAGTCAGCCGACAGAAACCCTCACCAAGGTCAGCACAGGAAAAGTCTGGTTAGGGCAATGCTGGCACTAGACATCACCACCACCGGACATTGCTGTTGTTGAGCACTGTTGCTACTGTCATTGGATACTGCTACCTCTGCCATGCCTGAATTATAAATTTTGTCATCTTTGTGTCACTCAATATTCTAGTCCCTGGTTAGAGCATCCAACTGGTCACAGCCAAGTCATGCACTAGCACCTTAGCTGCCAGGGTGTGGAAGAGGGAATATTTGGTTTCTCTAGGCTTCTAGAGTGAGAAGGAGGTTCTGTCTCCCACAGATTCATATATAGGAAGATTTCCCCAATAGGAAGGATTTTTGGATGTTGAGCAAACAAAAAATGACAAATATCCACTTTTTTTATTTTGGCCTCAGTCCAGCTATGTGCTCTTTAAACAAAAAGACACATCTAATGTAAAGACATGGAAAGGTGGAAAATAAAAGGGGGACTGGGGATATAGCTCAGTTGGTAGAGTGCTTGCGTTGCATGCACAAGGCTCCGGGTTCAATTCCCAGCACTGCACACACACAAAAATAAATAAAATAAATAAATAAAAAATAAAAGAAAGAAAGAAAAGAAAAGGGATAGAAAAAGGTATACAAGGTAAATGCTAGCCAAAAGAAAATTGAGGAGCTATATTAATATCAGACAAAATAGACCTTGAGATAAAAAGCATTATTAAGGATAGAGAATTAATAAATAATAATAAAGAATTCAGTTCAGCAGAAAGATATAACAGTTCTAAATCGTACACATCAATAAAATAGCTTAACAAAAAACAACATAAGGAAGACATTGATAAAAGTCGCCATTATAATAGATAGTCAACATATTCTCAATTATTAAGAGGGGAAAGAGTGCTATGAAGAAAACTATAAAATATTGATGAAAGAAATTGAAGAGGACATGAAAAATAGAAAGACATCCTGTGTTCATGGATTAGAAGAATCAATATTATTATTTTAAAATTTTGGAGCAGGGTCTCACTAAGTTGCCCAGGCTGGCCTTGAACATACAATTCTCCTACCTCAGCCTCCAGAATAACTGGGATTATAGACTTGCACCACCATGTCCAGCTTTCAATACTGTTAAGTATCCATACAACCCAAAGTGACCTACAGATTCAATGTAATCCCTATCAAAATACCAGTGACTTTCTTTACAGAGGTAGGAAAAACAATCCTAAAATTTGTATGGAATGACAAAAACAAACAAAAAATCCAAAGGTCAAAGCAATCTCGATGAAAAGGAACCAAGCAGGAAGCATTCCACTATCTGATTTCAAAATATACTACAAAGCTGAAGTAATCAAGACAGCATAGTTTTGGTATAAAATGACAAAACATAAACCACAAAGTAGAGAGAGCTAGAAGTAAATCCATACATCAACAGTCAACTGTTTTTTTTGTTGTTGTTGTTGTTTTTGTTTTTGTTTTGTATTAGGGATTAAACCCAGGGGTAATTTACCTCTGAGCTACTTCCCCGGCCCTTTTTATACTTTTTAAAAGTTTGAGACAGGGTCTCACTAAGTTACTTAGGGCCCTGCTAAGTTGCTGAGGCTGGTTTTGAACTTGTGATCCTTCTGTCTCAGTCTCCAGAGTGGCAGTCAACTGATTTTTGACAAAGATGCTAAGAACATGCATTGGAGAAAGGACAGTCTTTTTCAATAAATGGTGTTGAGAAAATTGGATATCTACATGCAGAAGAATGAAACTACACCCTTGTTTCTTGCCAGTTACAAAAATCAACTCAATGGGCCTGGGGATATAGCTCAGTTGGCAGAGTGCTTGCCTTGCAAGCATAAGGCCCTGGGTTCAATCCGCAGCACTACAAAAAAAAAAAAAAAAAAAAAAAAAAAAAAAAAACAATTTATAAGTGGGCAATAGACCTGAATAGACATTTCTCAAAAGAAGACAAATGGCCAAAAAATATATGGAAAAAATGTTCAACATCACTAATCATCTGGGAAATGCAACTCAAAAGCACAATGAGGTATCACCTCACTACAGTAAGAATGGTCCTATTATAATCAATAGAATTATAGCAGCTAGCCAGGTACAGTGGTACACGCCTGTAATCCTAGCAAATCAACTCTAAGGTGGGAGGATTGCAAGTTCCAGACCAGTCACAGCAACTTAGTTAAGACCTGTCTCAAAGTAAAAGATAAAAAGAACTAAGGATGTAGTTTAATGTTAAAGCACCCTTTGGTAAAATCACTAGTACCCAACCTCCCAGGAAAAATATTTAGCATGTAGATGAATAATCTTGAGTTTCCGTGGGTCTTGTATTTCATATTGAATAGCACATTTTATTTTATTTTTTGCAGTATTGGGAATTGAATACATTCTAGGTAAGTGCTCTACTACTGAGCTATGCTCCCAGATTTTTATTTTATTAATTATTATCATTATTATTATTATTATTATTTTTTTTTTTTGCGGTGACTGGGGATTGAACCCAGGGGATTGGGCTTGTGAGGCAAGTACTCTACCAACTGAGCTCTCGCCCCCGGTTCTTTATTTTATTTTTTGAAATTTGAGACAGTGTCTCATTAAATTGCTGAGGCTGGCCTCAAATTTGAGGATAGCCTCATATTTGCTAACCTCCTGCCTCAGCCTCTCAAGTAACTGGAATTAAAGGTGTGTACCTCCATGCCCCACTTGTGGACACTGAATTTTAAAAGGGATATGGGCACACTATAAAACCTTCAGTGGGCAAAAACTAAAGTAATAGAAAGACCATATCCTCTGAGAAATTATTAAGGAATCATCAATAAGTACTTGGCAGCTACTTTTAAATTTCTGAAAATCTTGAGACTCGAAATTCAGGGTAATGAATATAAGTTTTATTCTTTCAGGCACAGGGGAACCATTGAAGGTTTTTGAGCAGATAACACTTGAAGAGAAGGGGCCATATCTTACTCTGTATCCCACTGACTCCAACTGTAATGTAAGTTCTAGGAGTCTGTTCTATCCATGGTATAGCTTCAGTGTGTAAGGGAAGGTCTGGCACTCTGTGGATATTTAATTTACCTACATAAGTGAATTAATATTCATATCAGTACCTGGTACATTGTGTGTGTACAACTCATGCTTGTTGAATGAAGGAAGATAAATTATCAAAGTCATACTTTAGGAGTATAACTGACAGAAATGTGTAAAAGGTATTGGAAATATAAAACAACAAAACAAGAAAAAATAAGGAGGAGTTGTAGCAGTGTCAAGAGGAAACAAGGGTTAGGGAATAGAGTAATTGAAGGGAAACATGGATATGAATATGAGGTTGTGAAAAGATTTGCAACCACTTAGGAATTAAATGGAGGTATAGTGGGAAGAAGAAAGTGCTAAATAAATTCTGGAACTTCAATTTAGAAAATTGAAAGAAAAATATTGACATTAGAAAATTAGAAATAATAATTATTTATTTTAGGAATAGCAGATACTTAAACTTTTTTTTTTTTTTTAGTTGTTGATGGACCTTTATTTTAGTATATATATGTGGTGGTGAGAATCAAGCCCAGTACCTCACACATGCTAGGTGAGTGCTGTAGGCAAGTGCTCTATCGCTGAGCCACAACCCCAGCCCAGGAATAGCAGATATTTTAGTAGACCATAATGAATTCTGTTTGGGGTAGGTTGATTTAAAGGTACTGACAAAACATGATCAGGAGACAGAAATACAGGACTGAAATTTAGGAGGAAAGAACAAGATCTTTGGAATTGAGAGTCCCCAACTATAGGATAATTAAAATCATAGTAGATGAGAAGATCGAAGGAAAATTAGAGACAATAAGATATTTGCATTTGTAGTGGAGGAAAGAGGTAAAAAAGCCACAGATGGAGAGAAAAAAAAAAAAAAAAAAGCAACAAGTAGGAGAAACTGGAAAGTGTAGGGTTGTGGAATTGAAACAATGAAAGAATTTGAAGGAGGGGATTTGCTGAGTCTCATGCTCCAGAGAGATTGAAAACCTTCAGTATCTGGAAATTGGAAAGCATCAAGTCACCTTTGATTCTTTTTCTCTTTATCTAGTTAAATCTGAATTTCTGAACCTTGATCAAAGGTCCTGTGCTGATCCAGGCTTTTCGCCCATAGCTGCCAAATTCCAACAAGCTACCTTTGCTCCAGTTAGGCTCATAACTTTCCTCTCTTCCCCTCCAAAAGTAAAATACATTCTTACTAGGGGGAAAAAAAAGAAAATAAAAAAGCTGATGTTGTTTTTTTCATGTATAATCTTGGCTCTTCTTTTCATATGCAGGGATCCAGGTTTTATGCAACCAGAAGTTTATAAATCTCTCTTCAAGAAAAAGAATACAAGATTTTGAATATAAAATTTCATAAACAATTTTTATATTTTTAATTATTAAATTTAATTTATTATTATTATTATTTCGAATACTGGGGATTGAACCAAGGGGTGCTTTACTACTGAATTACTGCCCTAGTTCTTTCTTTTTTTAATTTTGAAGCAAACTTGCTAAGTTGCTGAAGGTCTTGCTAAGTTGACAAGGTTGGCCTTGAACTTGTGATCCTCTTGCCTCAACCTCATAAGTAGAGAATACAGGCAAGTGCCACCATTCCCGACGAAACAATTTTTTTGGATGGAAAAAAGTCACAACAAATTATCAGAGACTTGGGTATTTTGCTTCTTTTCTTTCAGATCTCTTAGGCTAAAATAGATTTTCTTGACAGATACACTACCAAATATGGCAGATTCAAAATATGCTTTTCGAAGAGAAGACCTGTCCTAGAAATGTTTTTAAAAGTGACTTTTAAGGTTCCTGTTTTGTTTGACACAAGTAGCAGCACCGTTCAGGACTGGTATGTGTGTTGGGGTGGGGGGGGCGAGGAAAGAAGGTTGGGCATGACTCTGTTGGTTTATGTTAAATCTGGTCCTGCTCAAGTAAGACACAAAATAGCATTTATGAATCTTTAACAAAGTCACTTTCTCTGACTTCCAAAAAGATTAATCACACTTTTCCTTTCCATGTGGTCTCTTCCCTAATCTCGTCATTCTTCCTACCAAATAGTACCAAATCATTTTTTAAAAACATTCCCAAACTGAAAAGACCCAGCATTTCTCTCCTGGTCCTAGATTTAGTTTGAAAGGAGAAGTGTTGGTGAAGAAACACAATAATGAATCTTACTATAATTCCTAAAATCAAAGACAGTCTCTGACTAAAATGACTAATCAGTGGTTTCCCCAACTTACCTTGAAAAGAGACCCTGGCCAAGATCATCCCCTCAGGTGTAAGTTTCACTTTTCCAAAAAAGCTCTAACAAAACAAAGCTCTTTACTTCCCCCAGTCATTTCCCTCATATTGCCCAACCTCACAGGAAGGTGCTATTAAACTCAGGATTGTTGGAATTTTTCCCAGTTGAAAACAACACCAGGAAGGCAATATTGGTAGTTATTTACCTTTTGAGAGAGTTATCCAAGGCTGGATTTGGCTGTTGCCAGGGCAGTCTCCTCCTACTCAAGCACATCTCTTGGCAGCCTTTCCTCTCTTCATCAACCCCCTCCTACAAAAGGAGAGGTTGGTGGCTCACTCTCTTCCGACTCCCACACTGAACTCAGAAGCTTCATGAATAGTTCAACTGCAACTATTGGATCAAGTTTCAGACACTCCCATAGTGGGTGAGAAAATGATCCCACTAGATTAAATTGGAGCCTAGATCAGTGGGGGAATATTTCCACAACTCTGTCAGGGCCAGGAAAACCAAGGTTAATAACTCAGGTACTTCCTTCCAGGTATGATCACATGAGTGGTAGAGGATGGATCAGTAGCCAGCCTTTTGGTCTATGCAATGGGTCTCTGGATTAATAGCTCACCTTGGAACTTGCTTGAAATGCAAATTTTTGGACCCCAATCTCAACCTTAATGAATAAGAAATCTTAAGGGCGATGGTCTCTGGGTTTTAATCAATTCCTCTATGTGATGTGATGTATGCTCAAATTTGAGAACTACTTGTCAATAGGATCAGTAAAGCTTTAAAATCTTTCCCCCTTTCTTCAAAAGAATTTACTGGGGACATTTGGATCAGAAAAGTCAAAATGATTTCACTTATTAGTTATTATACATGTTCATAAATAATGCTAGGCAAGCACTCTGCCACTGAGCTACAGCCCCAGCCTCTTCCAAAGACTTTTAAACTGTGCTGCTTCTGCAGCTCTAGAATCTTCCATTCCCAAGATATTGATCTAATTTGTCTATTTGTCTAGCTCCAATTCTGGGAAAATGGCTCTCTTTGCTCTCTTTCAGAGGCCTCTGAAAACTGACAGAGACAGTAATAACAATGCTTCACGGTTCCATGAACATGTATGCCTTTTAACTTTGGGAGCATTTGACAATCTTCTTTTTATTCATACCTGGTTGACTTCTTGAATTGAATTTCAACTGTACAGGTATGCCCAACTCCATTTCTACATTATTCTCAGCAGAAGTTTCACCAACTCTTTGAGAACCAAAGTCATCACAGGTTATTTAAGCTTTCTTTTCCTCCACTTCAAAAGTCTACATTTTCTTAATATGTTTTTGTAAGCAATTTGCCAGGATTTTGTTAAGGATTTTTGCATCTATATTCATCAGAGATGTCGGTCTAAAATTTTTTTTCCTTGATGTGTCTTTGTCTGGTTTGGGTATGAGGGTGATACTAGCTTCATAGGATGAGTTTGGAAGGGTTCCCTCCTTTTCAAGTTCCTGGAATACTTTGAGAAGTATTGGAATGAGTTCTTTGAAGGTCTTGTAGAACTTTACAGACTGCATTTTGATTCATTGTACACAAATGGGGTACAACTTTTCTTTTCTATGGTTGTATAAAATGTAGATTCACAATATACATAGGGTAATACTATCTGTTTCATTCTACTATCTTTTCATCCCCCACCCCCTCCGACCCCATTTTCCTCTACACCATCCAAAGTTCCTTCATTCTTCTCTTCCCCCCACCACCCCCATCTCATTATATATTATCCTCCACTTATCAGAGAAAACATTTGGTCTTTGGTTTTTTGGGCTTGGCCTATTTCACTTAGCATGATGTTTTCCAGCTTCATCCATTTACCAGCAAATGCCATAACTATATTTTCTTTATGGCCAAGTAATAGTCCATTGTGTATATATACCACAGTATCTTTATCCATTCATCAGTTGACAGGCATCTTGGTTGGTTCCACAATCTTGCTATTGTGAATTGAGCTGCTATGAACATTGATGTGGCTGCATCACTGTAGTATGCTGATTTTAAGTCCTTTGGATATAAACTGAGGAGTGGGATAGCTGGGTCAAATGGTGGGTCCATTCCAAGTTTTCTGAGGAATCTCCATACTGCTTTCCAGAGTGACTGCACCAATTTGCAACTCCACCAGCAATGTATGAGTGTGCCTTTTTCCCTACATCCATGCCAACACTTATTATTGCTTGTGTTCTTGATAATAGCCATTCTAATTGGAGTTAGATGAAATGTAGGGTGTTTTTAATTTGCATTTCTCTAATTACTAGGGCAAAATGTCTACATTTAATTAGTAAAAAAATTGCCTTGGTTTTCTGAGAGTAACACTTCCACACACAGTTGTAATCTTATCTCCTTATCTCCCTTAGATCTAGTCTTGTTTTCTCAGACACATACATTTTCTTGCATATTTATTTATTTATTATTTTTATTTTTTGTACTGGGGATTGAACCCAGAGGTGTTTGATCATTGAAGCACATCCCTAACCCTTTCTAAAATTTTTTATTTTGAGACAGGGTCTGGCTAGGTTACTTAGGGCCTTGCTAGGTTGTTGAGGCTGGGCTCCAACTTGCAATCCTCCTTCTTCTGCCTCCCAAGCTGCTGGAATTACAGGTGTGTATCACTGTGCCCAGTATCTTGCATTTTAAATTTGCCCCTTTTCACAGGCTTAGTCTATAGACATTGTTTACTGTTTCCACCCCTACCCTATCTCTACCTGAGATACCATTTAACTACTTGCTATTCATTGCCATGTTTCTTGAACAAGTGATCTATGATAATGAGCTGCTTTTATTTATTTACCACTAGTAATCTGATTTCCAGTCCTTAGATTTACTTATTCATCCTTATTTTCCTTACTCTCTCTGGATTTATGATTCTGTTGCCCAAACTCTTTTATCTTGAAATTCCTTTAGCTTCTATTGTCTGATTCTTAAGAGGTTATCTCTTACCTTCTTCTACACTCTAGAATAGGCATTTTTTAGGTGTTCTTTTTCTTATTGCGTTTTAAAAATAATCTCCTTTTTCTTTGTTTTCTTATTTATTTATTTGTGATGTTGAGGATTGAACCCAGAGTCTCATGCATGACAGGCAAGCACTCTACCACTGAGTAACATCCCCAACCCTTTCTCTTTCTTTCTTTTTTAAAATTCATTTTCTTATCACTTTTAATTTTGGTGCTGATGTTCTTTGCAACAATAAGTCTCTTACAGGTGATGCATAAGTTTAGGTCTAGATCCTACCTGTATTTTGGTTAGGTGTCCTATGATTTCCTATGCTTTATAAGCATTTTTACCTGACTGTTCCACCAGCTAATACTTTAACTAAACAAATCTGAACTTTCACTCAGAATTTGTCTTTGTTATTGATATCCAAAAGCTTTTGACATCACAAGTCTTTCATTTCATATTTAACTATATGGTAGGTCTTGTTGATTATTCTGTAACAATAGTATTTATGGAAATAATTTTCTTTTCAGTTTCAATATGTGATGGGTTGACAGATCTGACTCCATGAGAATGTTATAGGCCAGACTCTAAGGGAAATGACTAAACAGACTCCATTTTGCTCTGAGACTCCATATTATATAGGAAATAAGTTTCTCCCATGGAACACCCCGCCTCTGTGCCCAGTTACTTGGTGTGATATGTTTAATAATATACAATGGCAACTCCTATGTAGTAAAAAATTGCTCGCTTTTGATTCCTATTGCTCCTAAACAATGTACCATGTGAACAGTGATTGTGTGGATGTTAGCAACCATTCTTTAGTTTGTACCTAGGTAAGGGTCATTTTGACCCACTTCCCCCTCTGTCGATGATCTCATGATGTTAATGTGTAATTTTGAATCATAATGTAATTTTTGGTATAAGAACCTCTACAACCCTGTGGTCAGGGTTGTTCTCCCAATAGCCATTTTTTGGGGCATTGTGTGAGACAGTCAGCTGGCCGGCTTAATAAAGACTCTCAAATTTGGACTTCTCAATGGTGATTGGTCTGTTCTTAAATTTTGCCCCATAACAAATAGAATATGTCAAGTTCTTAAAATTCTCTCCTAGATTTCTGCAGTAGCTACTTACCTAAGTGGATTTCCTGATTTTTTTTCCTCCCCCAAATAGCCTTAAAATTTTATCCTCCAAAAGTGGGGTTGTCAGATAAAATATAAAAATTCTTTAGGGCAAGTTGTCCTATGCAACATTCAAAACGTACTAAATAGTACATATACACAATGGAATATTACTCAGCCATAAAGAAGAATGACATGGCATTAAATGACTAGAACTGGAGACTTATGCTAAATGAAATAAGCCAGTCCCAAAAAACCAAGGGGCAAATGTTCTCTGATATATGGATTTTGACTCATAATAGTAGGGTGGGGAGGTTGTCCAGAATGGACTGTGGGGGTGGGGGAAGGGAGGATGGGAATGGGAAAGATAGTAAAATGAATCAGACATCTGTTCTATGTTCATATATGAATACATGACCAGCGTAACTCCACATCAGGTACAACCACAAGAAGGGAGGTTATACTTCATGTATGTATGAGATGTCAAAATACATTCTACTCTCATGTATAACCAAAAAGAACAAATAAAAAATTTTGTAAAAAAAAAAAAAAAGAGGGCTGGGGTTGTGGCTCAGTGGTTGTGTGCTTGCCTAGCATGTGTGAGGCACTGGGTTCGATTCTCGGCACCGCATATAAATAAATAAAATAAAATTCTATCAATAACAAAAAAGTAAAATGTTAAAAAACAGAAACAAGAAAGGCAACACCTTCTCTCAGCCTCCCTGAGCAATGCCGGAAGGAAGAAATGTAGGTAAATTAAAAGAATTCGTAACAATCGCAAACAAAACAAAACAAAACAAACATACTAAATAATTATTTGTTGTTTATCCTAAAATCAAATTGACCTGTCCTGTCCTATGAAATTTATTGGCTAAACCTGGCAATTCCATTCAGGGATACTTAAAAAAAAACTTTGGCACATCTGCATATTACTGTTCTAAATAAATAAAAAATTGCTTTGCCATGGGCATGTAACTCAGTGATAAGAGTGCTTGTCTCACATGTGTAAGACCCTTGGTTTAATCCTAACACTGAAAAAAAAAAAAAAGGAAAGAAGATGGTTTGCCATAATGGTTAAGATAATAGAATTTATATAATTTAAAAATTATAGTAGTAATATTAACTTTTTAAATATTGCACATTGAAAACACTTGGTGGGTGGTA
This sequence comes from Sciurus carolinensis, assembly GCF_902686445.1. NCBI lineage: Eukaryota > Metazoa > Chordata > Mammalia > Rodentia > Sciuridae > Sciurus > Sciurus carolinensis. The sequence goes on from NC_062213.1 coordinate 98,641,799, forward strand.
CATGCCTATAATCCCAGCAACTCTGAAGGCTGAAGCAAGCAAAAATTTGAGGCCATTCTCAGCAATTTAGCTAGACCCTGTCTCAAAATAAAAAAATAAAAAAAGGACTGGGGATGTAGCTCACTGGTAAAATGTTCCTGGATTCAATTTCCAATATCAATAACTAAGTAAATAAATAATCATGTTTTGTGAAATAATAAAGTTTGCAGTCAAGGCATCTGCATCATAATTATAGTCTGGTCTTCTTACAAAATCCTTAACCTTTTCTTTTCTTTTTTTTCAGTGCTGGGGATTGAACCCAGTTCCTAGTGCATGCTAGGCAAGCACTTTATCACCTGGTACTTTGTTTCTAACATTAATAATCATGATTTTGTAACCATCTTCAGTGGAACTTCCACTAACATGCAGATTTTCAAAAAAACTCTTATATGGAAGTCCTTCATTCCCAAGGTTGTTGAATCTTCTGGTAAAATAAATAGAAAATGTAAATGTCTTTCAGGTAATGTAGTAATTCTTCCTGAACAGCTAAGACTGATTTTCTGCTGGCAAGCAATTGGCAGATAGATGTGCTTTGTCTGAGAACAACATTAGGAGTCTGGACACACTGATGCTGGGGACTGAACCCAGAACCTTGTGCATGCTAAACCACTTTCTCTTCTGTTGGGACTTAGTGGTGGTTGTTTGACCCATTACTTCCACAAACAGAAAACAAGTAACTGTGCATAGGTTAATAAAAAATATGCACTAAAAAATAATCATGGTGGGCTGAGGATAGTATGTAACTCAAAGGCAGAATGATCGCCTGGCACAAGTGATACCCTGGGTTTGATATGCAGCGCGCGTGCGCGCACACACACAGACACACACACACAGACACACACACACACACAGACACACACAATGAAACAAAACAAAACAAAACCCCACAGCAATAACAAGAATAAAGCAACCATGGTTGGTATATTAGCAACCTTTCTGTTGCTATGACATATCTGAGAAGATAAAATTAAAAGGAGGAAAGGTTTATTTTGACTCATGGTTTCAGAGATTCAGTTCATGGTCAGTTGACCCCACTGCTTGGGGTCTATGATGGGGAATGAGGGGCAGTGTAAAGCTGCTCACCTCAAGGTGGCAGAATGAGAGAGGAGGAACCAGGGTTCCACTATCCCTTTCATGGCCATATCTCTGGTAACCTTCCTTCCTTCCATGAGACCTTACTAGCTCTCAATAATGCCATCAGTTAGGACCAAGCCTTTTAACACATGAGCCTTGGGTGACATGTTAGATCCAAACTATAACACACGGCATTTAGAATTTGAAGTTATAAGCTCAGTTAATGAAAAAAAGATAAGCTTTTTGAGTATGTACACTTGAAATAATAAAAATAGTTTCTGTTAGTATTATTTACATAAAAGAAGGAATTTTTCCTTTAATAATAATATATAATAATAATAATAATAATAATTGTTATTATTATTATTATTATTTGGTACTGGGGATTGAGCTCAGGGGCATTTGACCACTGAGCCACATCCCCAGACCTATTTTGTATTTTATTTAGAGACAGGGTCTCACTGAGTTGCTTAGTGCTTCGCTTTTGCTAAGGTTGGCTTTGTACTCTTGATCCTCCTGCCTCAGCCTCCTGAGCTGCTGGGATTACAGGCAAGCCACTGCACCTGGCTCCTTTAGTCATTATTAAAAATAAATCTGAGGGCTGGGGATATAGCTCAGTTGGTAGAGTGCTTGCCTTGCAAGCACAAGGCCTTGGGTTCAATCCCCAGCACTGCAAAAAAAAAAAAAACAAAAAAAAAAAAACTGAGGCTGGGGTTGTGGTTCAGTGGTAGAGCACTTGCCTAGCATGTGTGAGGCACTGGGTTCAATTCTCAGCACCACATATAAATAAATGAATAAAATAAAGGTCTATCAACATCTTTAAAAATATTTTTAAAAAAACTATAACTGCATCTTACTTATTCCTGGTATCTGTACTTCTTTGTGAAAAATACTTATTTACCTTCTTATTCTCTAAGATTTTGCTCACTGGTTGCTATTTTACTGTATTTATGGTTTGTACTAATTTGTTTTATGTTGAATCAAAATTTAGGATAAATATTTCTTGTAGGAACAAGATCTTTTCTGCATCAAAGTATAGCTCCATCAGTTTTGATCCCAAGATGACTTTTTTCAGACTGCCTACAAAATAATTCTTATCTAAGTGAAAAATGTCTTCTTCTGTAATTTTATTTATTTTAGAATTTATTATAATTATTTTGCAGTTCTAGAATGGATCCAAGGACTTGCATATACTAGGTAAGAGCTATACCACTGAACTATATCCCCAGCCCTTTTTAAATTTTGAGATTGAGTCTGGCTAATTTACCCAGCTAGTCTCAAACTTGTGGTCCTCCTGACTCAGCCTCCAAGTAGTTGGGATTACAGAAGTGTGCCACCAAACTCAATGTAACTTGAATTTTTTAATGATAAACTAAGCACGAAGTTTCAGGGCATTTCTTTTCATGTATTGCATATGATGGATGATTGCAAAATATGGATATTTTGTTCTCCCCCGCATTTTGGCACCAGGGATTGAACCCAGGAGTGCTTAATCACTGAGCCACATCTCCAGCCCTTTTTTCATAGTTTATTTTGAGACAGGGTCTCACTAAATTGCTCAGGGCCTTCCAAGTTGCTGAGGCTGGCTCTGAACTTGCGATTCTCCTGCCTCAGGCGTATGAGCTGCTGGGATTACAGGTGTGTGCCACCATGCCCAGCTGATATTTTGTTCTTAAAGTTAAAAATCAAGGTTTTGCAATCTTACCATCTGCAATGGAACTGCCATCATGTTGTATCCAATGGCATTCACTCTTTATGTAAACTTCTGTTAGCGAGTACGGGGCTGATACTGACCTTTCAAGTTTATACCCTGATTCTGTGTAATGTTTGATAAAGATTTTTACCAATAGTTTTTTTTTTTTTTTTTGCGGTACTGGGGATCGAACTCAGGGCCTTGTGCTTGGGAGGCAAGCACTCTACCAGCTGAGCTATCTCCCCAGCCCCCAATAGTTTGTTATACTTTCTTTAAGCTAGGTATTTGTTATTAATTTTGTAGCTATTTGTACAAACATCTATGTAACAAATGACCTTTGTTTAAATATTTTTTAGTTGTTGATGGGCCTTTAGTTTTACTTATATATTTATTTATATGTGGTGCTGAGAATTGAAGCCAGGGTCTCATACATACCAGGTAAGAGCTCTCCCACTGAGCTACAACCCTAGCCCCAACAAAATGACTTCTACCAACTTTTATTTTCTATAAAGGATGTAAATGTCATCTCTTTTATCCAGAAAATTCATTCATGTCACACTAGGAAACATCATTTTGCATTTTTTTTTGGAAAAATACATTTTACTCAGTAGAGAAGTTATTGCATTTTGTTTAAAAGTATCTTGAAAGTGTCAATAGTTTTCTTTTTCTTTTTTAATTGGTACATTAAAATTATATGTAATAGTGGGAATTTTTATATTTGAACATACACAGAACATAATTTGATCACTCTCATTCTCCTATACCCTTGCTTTCCCTCCCTTCTGCCTACCCCCTGATGCTTCAATGCTTTCCACATCACTGACTGAAAAATTTCCTAACAGGAAAAGTGTAGCAGGCAAAGGACAAATGAATTAATTGCTGGTCCAATAAAATTCAATTTTTAGATATTCATAATTGTACTTCTAGTTACATTTAATTTTTTGGCTGCCTTCATGAATTTACCACATTTATTTATTTATTTTTAAAATATTTTTTGTTGTAGATGGACGGAACACCTTTATTTTATTTATTTATTTTTTGTAGTGCTGAGGATCCAGCCCAGTGCCTCACATGTGCTAGGCAAGTGCTATACCACTGAGCTACAAACCCAGTTTAAACTTAATATATTTAAAGACACATAATTCACATTCTATATCTGCACTTGAGTCTTGCTTAATTAAACTCAATTGTAATTTTAAATTGAAGTACTTGTTATTTTTTTCATTACTATTTTTTATGCTTTAGTGTACTTCTTTCTGTATTTTATTTTTGTAGGTATTGGAGATTGAACCCAGGGCACTTTACTACTGAGCTATGCCTCTAACCCTTTTCTTTTGAGAAAGGGTCTAAGTTACCAAGGCTGGCCTAGAACTTGCCATCCTTCTGCCTCAGTCTCTGGAGTTGCATGGGCCACTGAATCTGGCTAAGTGGATGATGTGTTTCTTTTTGGTGAATTAGAAGCATAAAAACAAAATGGTAACAAAGAAAATGAAATTTTAACAAATGTAACTAATTTGCAAAGTATTTAAAATGTATTGGCTTTTAGCTAAATGAGATAAATCAATCAATGTAATCTTTGTAGTACACATAAGAACGCATAATAGGATTTTTGTTAAAATTCTAATTAAATCCATATTAAACAATTTGTGAAGATACATGAAAAGGTAGTAGTACCCTGTAGTGCTAAATTTGTAGAGTTCAGAACAAAGGGATGGGTGAAACATGTTTCTAGTCTCAGACGTCTTCATTTTACTTCCCACACCACTCGCTGAATGTCCCTTGCTTAACCTCTTTGTTTCTATTTCCTTATCTGCAAAGTAAAAATAATAGACTAGACCTCATAGTGTAGTTGTCGGGATTAGATGAGAAAATACACATAAGTAATCCAAAGTGCTCAATGCTTCCTATTACTAGAAAATCAATCTATGCAGTCATCATCTTATCACTTCCTTACTGAAAACCTGTCACTTTGTCCCTATTATTGACCAAAAGATGTCACCTCATCTCTCTTAGTCAAAAATAACTTCTTCATCCATTGCCTCTGGTTTTGGCTGTCACTATCTCCTTTACCAGATCAGAAGTGCCCAGATCATTTTATCTTATCAGATCCATTAGAAGACATTCAAAAATTAGTTATTGAACTTTTTTTCACTACAGGACGTCACCATGTGAAGTTGAAATATTAGAACACCTAAAGAAGATTTACAAAATAAATCGTCTGCAGGGAGAACACCCGGTCGAACAGACTACAAAGTTAAAGTTTTTAGTGAAATACTCATTTTCATTGCTTTTCACTGACGTCAACTGGTCACTGACCTCCCTCTGACGGAAAGAGAAGGTGTGTCTAGGGAGACAGATGGACTTCTTCCTTGCCCTGCCTTCAATGGACAGGCGGGCGCAGTCACCAGCCCTGCCCCCTAGTCAATTTGGCGTTTCCATTGGTCAGTTTTCCCAAGGAGGCTGGCTGTAACCTGACTCCGCCCATCACGTGGGCGGGGCCTCTCCACCCAGGGGCCCGGGTGGTGGGGGTTGCTGCATCCGCCATCTTGGGTTCCGCGGTAGCGGTGGCGGCAGGGGGGCGCCGCTTCTGGGGAGTGGCCCTTCCCTCCCCTTCCTCCTCGGGCTCGGTGGCGGCAGCTCCTCCCACTGGCGGGGGGGGTGGCGCGGCGGCGGTGGCATCTAGGCCATGGCGGCGACGACTGCTAACCCTGGTGAGGAGACGGAGGACTGGGGCTCCTCTAAAGGGGGAGGGGCTGAAGGGGCTGACAACTGAGGACACCCAGGGCTGTGCTGCTGTAGCTGGGGCTGAAGGCGCTGGGGCGGACGGGGGCGACTAGGGGGCGGTGGGGGAGGGGAGTGACGTGGGGGAGGGGCCGATCCTGGGGCACAGGGAGTACACGAGTGGGACAGAGAGAGCCGGCGAGTGGGACTTGGGGGTTCCCTGACTCAAACTGTTGAGGCAGCAGCCTGGCTGGCCTCCACTCTTTTGGCGACGTCTGGTCTGTTATGTGTTTTTTTAACCCTGTGCGGGTTAAAGCTGCCTGGTGCCGTATAACTGTAGGTAGAGTGGCTTAGTTTACTTTTAGAGTAGTTGGATTCGTAAACATTGATGCACGTTGCTGTTTAGCTGAGGCGTTACTTTTAGATTTTAGTTTTAATTTAAAAAATTTTAAAGTTCTTGAATATGTACTCAGGGAATTCTGGGCTTTATCCACCACCCCCTCGGCTGTATTTTGAAATTTGCTTTTTCAGTATTACGAGGGCCTATAGTTTTTGTTTTCAGCTGCTGAGGGCAGAGGTTTGTGTAATGGTTGGGGTTCAGCACATGTCTTTGGTACAGAATTCTAGGTTTAAATTTTATTAGAACGAGGTTGAGACAGTTCCCATTCTCTCAGAAAAAGTTTAGTTCCATGCCATTTCTCAATGAACATTAATTAAAATGTAACCGGCCATGTCTAAGAGATGGAGTAGGTTGTAATGCAGGTCTAGAGAGTTCAAATCTTCAAAGTTTTACTCCCAATCCCAATTTTCATAATATTACAGTTATTTCTCCCTAGGAAATGTTTCATTTTAGGGGGCGTAGTTTACTTTGATGACTTTGGCCATTCTCTTGCAAAGTAAAATACATCCTTTCCCAGAAATCCTTATTTTTGACAGGGTGTGATTTCTCCATAAGCAGAGGCAGAAAGATCCCAAGTTCCAGGTTAGCTTCACAACTTAGACCCTGTCTCAAAATAAAAAGGAAAGGACTGGTAGAGCTCAGTGGTAGAGGGCCCCTGGGTTCAATCTCCAGTACTACAAAAAAAAAAAAAGGGGGGGGGGGGCGTTTGGAAGAGGAAGGATTCCTTGCTGTCACCCACTATTGAAATTGAAATTTGAATTTCTTTACGTCTCTGAAAGGCAGTATTATTTTGCAGTATCCAGGTTTTGATATTAACATTTGGAACACTGAAGTTTACTGTCTTTTTCACAATGCTGGGAACAGAGCTTTTTAAAGATGTTGATATGTCACACATCAATATTAATTTTTTAATCTTTAAAAAATTTTTCAGTAAAGGGCAATAAAATTAATGACTAAAATTCTGTTGAAGAAAGTGCTGAGTGATGGAATGAAGCTATTAGAACTGGCAAATGCTGTTAGGGAAAATCTGACCTTGGAGTGAAATAACTTATCTGTGAACTAGGGAGCAAATAAACAAGATTTCAAACTGATTACACATTGCAAAATCCTTATATAACCTAGTCAAATTGCAAAGTATTTCTCTTATTAAGTGGCCTGGGTAAACAAGTATTAGTGCATATGTCAGAAGCTTTTTTCCAGCTGTGTGGGTGTGGTTGGTTTATTTTGTTTGGTTATTTATTTATTTTAAATATTTAAAAGAATTTTTAGATGTTGATAGACCTTTATTTTTATTCTTTTATTTATATGTGGTGGTGAGAATGGAACTCAGTGCCTCACACATGCTAGGCAGGTGGTCTACCACTGAACCACAACCTCAGACCCTTGTTTTGTTTTTTAAACAACACACACAAGAATGACAGTCTCTTTGATGGTATTTTCATTAACTGATCAATAGCAGCTTCAGTCTCTTATCACAAAACATTTTTTAGGTTCAGGACTCTTATTAATGAAACATGGTTTTATTTATTCTTTGCTTTTTTCTGCAATTTTTAGATGTCTCTTTTTAAAAATTAATTTTTTTTTTAGTTGTAGGTGGACATATTACCTTTATTTTATTTATTTATTTTTATGTGGTGCTGAGGATGGAACCTAGTGCCTCACACCTGCTAGACCAGCGCTGTACTACTGAACTACAACCCCGGCCCCTAGATGTCTCTTTTGATGTTAAAAAAATTCTTCCATCTCTTCTAAGTTATCAGTTCCATGTTCAATACATGATAATTAAATCAGAAAATGTTTTTTTTTTTTTTTTTTTTTCATTTTTCCCTTTTCCCCCTTCTGTCAAAAGGTGGAGATCATGAATGTGTTGTGGACTTCTTTAGTAGCCTGTTGAATTTTGGAAAATGAGATCCATGAATGGAGGGACATAGGGTAGAAGAAGTGTGCTGTGCTCAGTGAAAAGAAAGTAAATTATTTTCTGGTTAGAATCCTTTGCTGCATTGTCATTCCTTCTTTTCTTAGAACCATTTTAGGGAGTAGGACATCATACCTATTTTTTTTTTAATATTTAAAATATTTTTAGTTGTACATGGACCTAATACCTTTATTTTTTTATACTTTGCGTTTTTGCTGGAGTTGAGTACTAGTTGTTTCCCTATGGTTCTTGTTAGTTCTGTTTTATATGTTTTCAAAAGACTTCTTTTTTGGGGGGTACCGAGGATTGAACTCAGGGGCCCTGGACCACTGAGCCATATCCCCGGTCCTATTTTGCATTTTATTTAGAGACAGGATCTCACTGAGTTGTTTAGCACCTCACTTTTGCTGAGGCTGCTCTTAAACTTGCCATCCTCCTGTCTCAGACTCCTGAACCGCTGGGATTATAGGCGTGCACTACTGTGCCCAGCTCAAAAGACTTTTTAAAAAAATTCACTTTTCAGCCGAGTATGGTGGTGCCTGTAATCCCAGCAACTTGGAGGATTGAGTTCAAGGCCAGCCTCAGCAAAAGCAAAGTGCTAAGCAACTAAGTGAGACCCTTTCTCTAAATAAGATACAAAATAGGGCTGGGGATGTGACTCAGTGGTCCAGTGCCCGAGTTCAATCCCTGGTATCCCCAGGCCCCCTCCAAAAAAGAATTCTCTTTTCTCTCTTAAGCTTTATTTGTTATTCTTTAATTAGGGTTAATAACAACACTTGATCATGTTAATTGTACTTATTCTGATTTATTAAAGTGCTGGAAATTGAACCCAGGACTTTGTGCATAATAGGCAAATGCTCAACCACTGAGCCACATCCTCAACCCACTTATTCTGATTGAAAGACTGCTTGTGGCAGTCTTCAAGGGACCTAGTTCTTCATCTCAATATGGGCCTAAATCATAATAATAAGATGTTTTGTAGTCTCTGTGTTGTGTTGAAGTGATAGTTTTAAGATAATGATGACTTTTTTTTCTGTATAAATTGATAATTCTTCATACTTTATTATTTTTCATTAATTCTCCTTACCAGTGGCAGGTAGTCTTTTTTGTGTATGGATTGCTAATAATTTTGAGGAACACTTATTTAAAAAAATTTTTTTAAATGTTACTTTAATTTTTAAAATTTTCTTAAAAATGTATTTTTTTAGTTGTCAATGAACCTTTATTTAATTTATTTATATGTGATGCTGAGAATCGACCCAGTGCCTCACACATGCTAGGCAAGCGCTCTACCCTGAGCCACACCTCCAGCCCCACTTTTAAAATTTTTTAATTGTTCTTTTTAGTTATACATGACAGTTGAGTGTATTTTGACATTATACATACATGGAGTATGACTTCCCATTCTTGTTGTTGTACGTGATGTGGAGTTAACGCTGGTTGTGTATTCATATTTGAACATGGGAAAGTTATGTCTGATTTGAGGAATGCTTTTTAAATTGGGTATTTAATTTGTAGTGCACTTACGGACTAGTTGGGAAAGTATTAGGTTTTGATTTGATTTACAATTCAATATTCAAACATGAGATGTGAACTAGTTTATAGTAAGTAGGTTTTTCCTCTCGATTTCTGGTGTTCTCATTAGCAGAAAAATCTTTATGTTCTATTCACAATTTATTGTGGATGGAAAATATAATATAGAAAGCAAAAGGAAGAATGCAGTTTGGGTTTGTAAGGTTGACATTTAGGGAAAAAATGTTCTTTTAGTGTAATTTCACCTCTATAATTGTAGTTTTTAAAAAGATTTTAGTTGTAGATGGACACAATACCTTTCTGTGTGGTGCTGAGACTCGAATCCAGTGCCTCAGACATGCTAGGTTAGAGCACTCTAACCACTAGTTTTAAAAGTATCCATTACCTTTATTTGCTTTTTTCAGATATAGAAAAATAGAAATTCAGGCAGCATAAAATTAAGATGTCAAGATACTTTTTAGGAGTATTGGGGATGTAGCCCAGGGGTAGAGCACTGCCTAGCTTGTGTGAAGCTGTGAAGCCTTGGGTTCAATCCCTAGTACTGCCCAAACAAACAAAAAATCCAAACTTAAAAATATATTAAATGCAAAGAACTTTCAAAAACTCATTAAGTGTATTTTACTAATTCAGCAATTGAAGTACAATTAACATTTTTGAAAAAGAACCCCAATCTGCCTACTTTTTATGCAGTAGATTGGTGGCACCATCCTGAATATACTGTATGTTCTTAGAAATTAAGAAGTAGGTATTTCTGCATTCTTGGAACTTTAGTTTCTTCGTTGCTTTGAAAATAGTGGTCTCAGCTTAGTTTTGGCATGCTAACCCCCCCCCCCCCATTCAAATAGTTAAAAGAGATGACAATAATATGTTGTTTTATGGGTATTTTAAGAAAATGTTTTGTGTTCTCTGTGGACCTTGGGAGCTTGTTTGGAGGTTCTAATGGGGAGGGCAGCTAGTTGTATAGTAGTTGACTGAAGAACAGTCCTCCTCTATCAGGGAAAGTTGTCCTCTTTGACTGAGCGGGCAGCTTTAAGAGGGAAGCACATAGAGTGGTGAGGGAGGAAGGGAACACCCACCCACTTGCCCAGTCAGATCAACTAAATCAAGCCTGGGGATCAATGGGGTGACATATGTCACAGCCAGATTGCTCCCACATCCTATGTGTTCTGTATGGATGACTTTCTTCAAAGACAGTAATAATAAGAATTTCCACATGCCAAGTGGTGGTTGGTCTTCAAAAACTAAATTGCAATACTTAGGAAAATGAAACCTGCTGGGAATGTAGTTCAGTGATTGAAGACTTACCTAGCATGTATAAGACCCTGGGTTCTATAAGGAATCCCATGGAAACCACGCCGGACAGGGAAATCACATAAGGGAGTTTATTAAGCAAACAGTGTCTCCCTGCAGGGTAAGAAAGAAAATGAGAGGAAAAGAAAGAGAATGAGAAAGGGTGCACGCTAGAGTGTGAAAGCCAGGTGGATAGAGAAAGTGAGGAGGAGAGACAGAAGGATGAGAAAAGATGAGAGGTAGCTACAGTAAAGCAAGTGAATTCTGCCGGGCTAACAGGGGACCAATATTGGAGAAGGATACTTCCAAGCTGACTGATGAACCAATAGCTAGCTAGGATGTTCACAGATTGACAAATGCAACGGAGTCGGGGAAAATGGCTGCATCAGAAAGGTCAGGGGGAGCAGCTTTGTACATTACAGGTTCCACCCTGTGCAGTAAAAGAAAAAAATCTTTTTTCTTGAGTTAGGTCATAACAACTTGAAGTTGCTTAACTCCAAAACTAATAAAATTCAAATCCTCCATTGTGGAAACTATCTTTGGAGCCATCTTTTTTCCCCCAGAATAGTCACAGATTTATTTTAAATGTTTATTCTGTAGTGTTACAGTCTTGTAAAGGGGTACAAGAGTAACAAGTCTGTCCCTTGTTTCTGTGGTTATATAGTTTATTTCATTTGGAATGTAACAATTAAAGAACACATTTAAGACCCTTCTGAAAACACACACCTATTTGTAGGAACATCTATTTTTTTGTTGTTGTTGTTGTTGTAGATGGACATGATACCTTTATTTTGTTTATTTTTATGTGGTGCTGAGGATGGAACCCAGTGCCTCGCACATGCTAGGTGAGCACTGTACCATTGAACCCCAGCCCCATCCCCAGCCCACTCCATCTGTTTTTAAGAATGCTGCCTCATACCATGTGATATTAGTAAGTAAGCATTAGCAAATGTTCCAGTGTTTGAATTGGAAACAGGATAGTTGTCAAACAAGACATTTCCTTCATTCATAAGAAAACAAACCCAAAGGAAGGAATGGCACATTTATTAAACCTTTATTAATTTCTTCTATATGCCAGAGTACACTTTCCCATTTTTTATTTAGTCTGTACATTAGAAACAATCTCCATCTTTTCAGATAAATTTTCTAAATTTATGTCTCATTTCTTCCTTTTTTTCTTTTGTATTTTCCCTACACATTTTCACCATAGTTAGAATGGACAAAGTAAATTTTATGGTTCAATAATGTAATTAAAATATGTTTTATGAGAGCACTTTTGCTTTCCATGTTCACAATAGTATGCCAGTTTTTACAGTAATGCCTAATACATAGGACTGGAGTTCAATACATGTTTGTTGAATAAATGAATGAATGTAAAACCCAGCATTGGTGATTTATTCCTTATGTTAATATGAAAATACCTTTTGAACAACACTGATTAAGCCATTGACATCAAGAATTCACTTATAATACTTTTATAATAGTTGCTAAAGTGTATTAATAGTATGGTAGGTGTTCTAAATGTATTATCTATTTCAATCCTCAAATGTATGGTCTCATTTACTCTTTTGGGGGGTGGGGTTACTGAGGATTGAATCCAGTGCTTTACAACTGAGTTATATCCCTAGTCCATTTTATTTTTTGAGATGGGATTTTGCAAAGTTGCTGAGGCTGACCTCAAACTTGAGATCCTCCTGCTTCAGCCTCCAAAGTGACTGGATTTTACAGGCGTAATCTCACTTCCTCCAGCATAGTCAGCCTTCTTAATTGCTAAGTTTACAAAACTTTTTTCATTGTGTCTTGGTATCATTACCACTGAGATGTACTACAATGGAGGGCGGGATATTACTTTTTTTTTTTTTGGTACTGGGAATTCAAACCCAGGTTCCATGCCACTGCTGAGCTACATCCTGGCCCAGTATCCTGTATTTAGTAGATGAAGAAGGTGAAATATCACAACAGGCAACCTGTAGGGCGCAGCATTAGTTGGGATGGAAAAGTGAGTGCAGGGTGCTGAACAGGAGCTGAAAGAGTGTGCAGTTTCCTAAAATCTTTTGTGTAACTTCCTATATTTTCTCCTAGTTCTGTGTTTCAGCTCTTTCAGTAACTTTTAAGTTTTATATTGGAATCCTTCTCTGAGTTCTTGTACTGCATAATTGTACTGTTTTGATGAACTGCTTTTTGAAACTTGATTTTAGAAACACTGCTTTGCCAGGTGTGGTGACACTTGCCTGTAATCCCAGCAGCCTAGGAGTCTGAGGCAAGGGGATTGCAAGTTCAGAGCCAGCTTCAGCAATTTAGCAAGGCCCTGTCTTATAATATAAATAAATAGGGCTGGGGTTGTGGCTCAGTGGTAGAGCGCTCACCTAGCATGTGTGAGGCACTGGGTTTCATTCTCAACACCACATATTAATTAATTAATTAAAGGTCTATTGACACCTAAAAAATATTTAAAAAAAAAATCAATAAATAAATAAAGGGTTGAGATTATGACTCAGAGGTTAAGCACCCTGGGCTCAATCCCTGGTACAAAAAGAAACCAGAAAGAAATATGTCATTGCTTGTTCTTTCTGACTGACTGTCCCCTACTTTTATCCCTTTTACCTATTCATTTTCTTTTTTTGTTCAGTATGCTTCTGTTATTCTTTCAGTTCTGGGATTAGAACTCCTAACTAGATAGTAAGCCAGAGAACTTCCTTCATTTCTACCTATTTGCTTACCTACCTGCCTTTTTTTTTTTTTTTTTTTTTTTTTTGTAGCAGGGATTGAACCCCGGACGCTTAACCACTGAATTAGAGCCACAACCCTTTATACGTATATACATGATATATATATATATATATATATATACCTATATATATATGTGTGTGTGTGTGTGTTTCAAAAAGCAGTTCATCAAAACAGTACAATTATGCAGTACAAGAACTCAGAGAAGGATTCCATATATATATATATGTGTGTGTGTGTGTGTGTATTTTTTTTTTTTTTTTTTTTTTTGAGACAAGTGCTCCCTTGTTAGAGCCTTGTTAAGTTCCTAAGGCTGACTTTGAACTTGTTGATCCTCCTGCCTTAGCCTCCCGATCCACTGGGATATAGACATGTGCCACTGTACCCAGCTATTACCTGCCTTTTTAACTGATGCTTGCCTTCCTACCTTGTTCAGCGTTTACTTTTCTATATTTTTATCTATTTAAAACACATTTCTGGACTGGGGTTGTGGCTCAGTGGTAGAACGCTTGCCTAGCTTGTGTGAGTCACTTGGTTTGATCCTCAACACCACATAAAAATAAATAAGATAAAGGTATTGTGTCCATCTACAACTAAAAAAAATTAAAGAATATTTAAAAATCACATCTCTGTTTGAATGTTTAATGTACTACATAGTTCCTCATCAATATTTCCTTTAAACCTCTGCCTTTCCAACTTTTCTGTATCTTTCATGACAAGCACACATTTTCTAATTGCACAAACTGAACAATTAAATGTGTTTTTAAATAATTTCTACTTTTTATGTGTTCATCTTGGTTGATACCACATATACATTAGTTTAAAAATTATTTTTCAGGGCTGGGGAGATAGTACAGTTGGTAGGGTGCTTGCCTTGCGTGCACAAGGCCCTGGGTTCGATCCCCACCACCGCAAAAAAAAAAAAAAAAAAAAATTTATTTTTCAGTACTGGGGGTTAACTCAGGGTCTTACACATTCTAGACAAGTGTTCTACCACTGAACCACACCCCCAACCCAAGTTTAAAGTTATTTTAATCAAAAATCATATGTGCATATATGTAAAGATTTAAGTAGTTTTATAGGTTTGTTAACAAAACATAGCCGTCCTCTATATTCCTTCTCATTTCCCCTTCTCCCCATTTTAATTTTTTTTTTTTTTTTTTTTTTTTTGGTATGTGGTAGTGGATATCAAACCCAGGGTCTTGTGCATGCTAGGCAACTGAGCTACCCTCCAACCTTTTTTAGGGAGTTCCTGGGGATTGAATCCAGGGATATTTTGCCACTGTGCTATATCCCCAGCTCTTTTTATTTTTCATTTTGAGGCAGGGTCTTATTAAGTTGCTTAGAGCCTCACTAAGTTGCTAAGGCTGTTCTAGAATTTGAGATCCTCTTGCCATAGCCTCCTGGTCACTGGAATTACAGACATGTGTCACTGCACACCTGGCTCATTTTTATTTCTTTTTACAGGACTTTTTGCTTTCATTTAAATAAAATATCCCAGAAATGAAGGACATGAATTTCTAGGTGGAAGGGGCCAGACCAGTGGACGAAACCACACCCACATCAAGCACATTATGCTGAAATTTAAGTACATACACATAATTCAACAATAACAATACAAAATAGAATCAGGAATTAACTTGGTATTCTTGGTAGTTAACACTAGAAAGTAGAAGACAATGGTACAATGTTTTCAAAATCCTGAAGGTAAAATAATTTCCAACTTAGAATTTCATTCCTAGACACACTATTCAGTAATAAACTAAAAGAAAGCTGTTTTTATATATTCAAGGTCTCCCTTATATCCTTTCTTAGGAACCTTGTAGAGGATATGCTGTTAGTAAGAGAAAGGAGACCAAGAAAGTGAAAACATGTAATAGAAAAGAGTCTGTACAGCGAAGAAAAGTGAAACATTCAATATGTATCCATTAATATTAGTTTCTCTCTTTTTACTGTGGAACTATCACTTTTTACCTTTGCCTGGTTTTTCCCAGACCAAATCTTTGGTTTCTACTGGGTGGGAAGTAAAAAATCTTTTGAAACAGTGAGGAAGGGGCACTTGTTTAGGCCAGAAAGAAGGGAGAATAGGATCAGAATCCACATCTCTCTTGAACACTTTGACTAGTTGTCCTTTTAGCTTTCATTCTCATTGCCCTGCAAACCCACTGGTACCTGGAGCCACGAGTTCCTGAGGCTTTAGGGAATTCCATAGTGTAAATTATGTTGATTTTCTGCCTTTTCCCTTATTGGTTTAGAATTTAGATCAATGTGCCATTTGATATCTAGTTTCCAACTTAACTGCTCTTCTATTCTTTCCATCCTTGTGGTTATCTTTATAAAGGAGATATATATATATATATATATACACATACATATATACATATATATATATATATATTTGTTGAGTGTGTGAGGAGAAGAGGGAGTAAAAGTAGGTGCATGTATTTAATCCACTATCTTACTCAGAAATCACATAGTTTAAAATTTTAGTCACGCATGATGGTGCATGCCTGTAATACAAATGCCTTGGGAGGCTGAGGCACGAGAATTGCAATTTGCAACCAACTTCAGCAAGTTGCAAGACCATGTCTCAAAATAAAAAAATAAAAAGACTGGGGGTGTAGCTCAGTGGTGAGGTGCCCCTGGGTTCAATCCCCAGTAGTAATGAACAGATGAATTAATAAATAAGTTTATTTTAGAAGTACCTTTATCTTTTCATCTTGCCATTCTCATGTTGACCTTTATTGCTTAATTTTTATGAGCCTAATTTGTCTCCCTCCTATAATTTGCATTTAAATCTTGTCACCATTAACAGATTTATAAAGGTTAGGATTTTTGTCTATTCTGTCTATTGATTTATTCCAGGGCCCGTAACATAGTAGGCATAGTAGGTTTGAGACCTTCTAGACTTTGGTTTTGAATATAATATATTAAAGGAATTGGGTTGTGACTCAATGGTGGAGCACTTGGCTTGCATATATGAAGCACTGGGTTCTATTCTCAGCACTGCATATAAATAATTGAATAAAATAAAGGTTCATCAATAACTAAAAAATTTTTAAAAAGAATCATATTAATATAGTTTTCTGTAATTTGTTTTTGTTTTGCTGCTTTACCATTTAGCTATAGCCTCAGTACTCTATTTTTTAATTTGAGACAGGGTCTTGCTGTTTGTCAGACTGGCCTCAAACTTGGGATTCTCCTGCCTGAAGCATCCCAAGTTGCTAGGATTACAGACATTTGCCACGTGCCACTGTACCCAACTGTAACTTGTTTTTGCCATGGTCATATATATAGTGGTTAACCTTCTATCTCATTAATATAAAACAACTTGGAAATTTTGTTTTTGTTTTATTTTGTTTTTAAAGATGCAGTCTTGCTGTGTTGCTCCAGGGTAGACTTAAACTTCAGTCCTCCTTCCTTTGCCTTCTGAGTAGCTGAGTTTATAAGTGCATGCCACCACACCTGCTTTGTGTGTGTGTGTATGTGTATATTCCACCCCCTGTATTATGGATTGAACACAGGGCCATGTGCATGGGAGGCAAGTGCTCTACCATTGAGCTATGTCCTTAGTCCTTTTTATTTTTTTGAGATAGAGTTTCACTAAGTTGCTGAGGCTAACCTTGTCTCCTGCCTCAACCTCTTGAGTAGCTGTGATTCCATGTGTGCCCACTATGCCTGATATGTGTGTGTGTGTGTGTGTGTGTGTGTGTATATATATTTAAAAATTTTTATAGCAGAAAAATACATAATTAAGTTTATCATCCTAACCATTTTAAAGTATATAATTTGATGACATTGAATACATTTATATATCTAAACAGCCATTGTCACCATTTACCTCCTGGTCTTTCTTCATCTCAGAAAACCGAAACTACATACCCATTAAATAGTAACTCCCCATTCTCCCTTTACCTAATCTCGGCAACCACTATTGTGTTTTCTGTTTTAGGAGTATGAATGATGTAGGTACCTCATATAAATTAAATTATACAGTGTTTGTCCTTCAGTAACTGGTTTATTTCATTTAGCATAATGTCTTTTAAGGTTCATCTATGTTGTGTATGTGTCAGAACTTCCTTTTTGAGGTTGAATGATATTCCATTGTATTTATAGACCGCATTCTTTCTATCCATTCATCCCCAGCCCTGTTACTTTGTTTTTAAAAATTTTTTAACATATCTCTAGTTGTTGATGGACTTTCATTTTATTCGTTTATTTATATGCGGTGCTGAGAATTGAACTCCGCAGTACATACTAGAAAGGCGCTGTACCACTGAGCCACAACCACCTCAGGCCAGCCCTACTTGGGTTTTTGATACCATTTCTAAGAATTCTTTGCCAAATCCAATATCCCTCTGTATTTTCTTCTCAGAATTTCATAGTTTTAGCCCCTACCTTTAGGTATTTGATCCATTTTGATTCAACTTTATTATATGGAGTAGGGTAAGGTCCAACTTCATTCTTTTGCATGTAGCTATCTGATTTTCTCAACACCTTGTTGAAAAGACTGGTCTTTCCTCACTGAATGATTTTGGCACTCTTGTTGAGAATTCATTGACCATATCTGTGAGGTGTTCCCCCACCCCCCAAGACTCCTTTCTTTGCTGTGTTCTATTCTGTTGATCTGTGTATTTGTCTTTATGTGAGGACCATACTGTTATACTGGTTTTTGTTTGTTTGTTTGTTTTTGGTACCAGGGATTAAATTCAAGGGCACTTGACCACTAAGCCACATCCCAGCCCTATTTTGTATTTAATTTAGACACAGTGTCTCACTGAGTTGCTTAGTATCTTACGTTTGCTGAGGCTGGCTTTGAACTCAGGATCCTCTTGTCTTACCTCCCTAGCCACTGGGATTACAGGTGTGTGCCACTGGGCCCAGCACCATACTGTTTTGATGATTGTAGCTTTGCAATGCCTTATTACTTTGGGGGATGTATCTCAGCAGTAGTGTTTGCAAGACCCAGGTTTGTTGGATCTCAGCACTGCAGAAAAAGAAAAAAACAAAAAACCCCACATATACAAAATTACAGACATATTGCTATTTTAATATTGGCATTTCAGTGTGCTGCTCCTGGTGCTGTAGATCAAACCCAGGGCATGCTAGGCTGAGCTACATCCCCAGCCTTTTAAATACTCTCTATCCAGTATTAAAGTGAATTATATACAAAAGATAATTATATACACTTGACTCTTGTATTAAAGATGTGTTTTGTGTTCAGGGTTTGGTACAGTGTATTATAATTTGGAGGAAATTTTTTTTCATACTAGGATTGAACCTACGGTGCTTAACTACTGAGCTACATCCTCGGCCCTTTTTACTTTTTAAATTTTAAGAAAGGGTCTCACAAAGTTGCTTAGGGCCTTGCTAAATTGCTAAGACTGGCTTCAAACTTGCAATTCTCTTGCCTCAGCCTCCTGAGTTGCTGGGATTATAGGTGTGTGCCACCATGTCCAATAATGAAGCTAGATTTTTAAAAATAAAATTTGAAAAAAAAATCCTAAGTGGTTCATTTGTTACACAAATTAGGCATATCATGAATCATTGTTTTCTTCATTTCTTTTTGAACATTTTATTATCTGTTTTGTAATGCTTCTTTTATCATTCCTATTTTCCTCTTAGGTGTTTTCAGTGACTTACATTGTTTTTCCTGTTTCAGAAAAGCAGTTTTTCTTTTAGTTGTAGACTGACATAATACCTTTATTTATTTATTTTTATGTGGTGCTGAGGATCTAACCCAGTTCTTCACATGTGCTAAGCAAGCACTGTACCACTGAAGTAACACCCCAGACCTCAGAAAAACCAGTTATATTTAGAAGTAAGTTTGTAAATTTGGAAGAATATGTTGAGTGATTAAAATATGTTGCTGTAATTTCTGTCAGATTGTGTGTGTGTGTGTGTGTGTGTTTGATACTGGGAATTGAACCCAGCGGTACTTTACCATTGAGCTACATCCCCAGCCCTTTTTCTTTTTATTTTGATTTAGGACCTTACTTAGTTGCTGAGACTGACCTTGTACTTGTGAACCTCATGCTTCAGCCTCCCAAGACACTGGGATTACAGGCTTGCACCATGGTGTCTGGCTAAATTGTGGTTTTTATAGAAGGTACTTGAGTTCAACATACTAAAAATATTCTTTAACTATGTTGCCCTTAATGTCGCACGAAGTTTCTCCCCTATTTTAATGGAGCTAATCCATCAGTGGCCCTGGGTTTAATCTCCAGAATGAATGAATGAATATAATAAATAGAACTAATCTTAGCATATCAAATCCAGCAGTATATTAAATGAACCATATATTGTTATTGTGTTAGTTTCCCAGGGTTGCTAAAACAACACAAACTGGAGGAATTCTCTTGCAGTTCCAGAGTCTCAAGATCTGAAATGAAGATGTTGGCAAGGCTGGTTCTATCTGAAGACCTTGAAGGAGAAACCTCTTCCTATTCTCTAGCTTGTAGATTAACCATTCCAATTTCTTTGTCTCTACCTGAATCTCCTTTTTTTTCTTTTTTCTTTTTCCTTAAAAAATAAAAAAGATCTAGAGTCCTTAACCCCCAATCCATTGTAATCTCAAGCTTAACTAATTACATCTTTTTTTAAAAAATATTTTTTAGATGTTGATAGACCTTTATTTTATTCATTTATTTATATGTGGTGCTGAGAATCAAACCCAGTGCCTCACACATGCTAGGCAAGTGCTCTACCACTGAGTAACACAACCCCAGCCCAAATAATTACATCTTGAGAGACCTTATTTCCAAATAAAGACTCATTCTGAGGTTCCGGATAACATGCATTTTTACAGCATTCAACCCATAACTATTTTCAATTGGGTTGTTCCGGGAACTAAAAATGGTTCAGGGTAGCTAGTAGTTGGTGGTACACGCCTGTAATCCCAGTAATTTAGGAGGCTGAGGCAGGAGGATGCATGTTTGAGGCCTGTCTGAGAGATTTAGAGAGACCCTGTCTGAAAATTTAAAAAATGAAAAGGGCTGGAGTGTATTAATGTCATTAACAAACGAAATATATGATTTTGTTAACAAATGTTTTACAGAAGTATTTCTTTCTTTTTCTTTTTTTTTTTGCAGTACTGGGGATCGAACCTAGGGCCTTATGCTTGCAAGGCAAGCACTCTACAAACTGAGCTATCTCCCCAGCCCTAGATCAGTTTTTTAAAAAAATATTGTTTAGTTGTATATGTACACAATACCTTTATTTTATTTATTTATTTTTATGTGGTGCTCAGGATCAAACCCAGTGCTTCACAGGTGTTAGGTGAGTGCTCTACCACTGAGCCACAACCCCAACCCCTAGATCAAATTTGTTAATCTTTTGTATGTTATGAACCCTTCTGGCAGTTTGGAGACACCTATTGAACTCTTAGAATGTTATTTAGTATGTGTAGCAGGGCGTGGTGACACATGCTTGTGATCCCAGGGACTTGAGAGGTTGAGGAAGGAGGATCGGAGTTCAAAGCCAGCTTCAGCAACTTAGGGAGGCACTTAGCAACTGAGCAAGACCTTGTCTCTAAATAAAACATAAAAAAGGGTTAGGGATGTGGCTTAGTGGTAAAGCATCCCTGGGTTCAATCCCTGGTACCCTCCCCAAAAATGAATGTTATTTAGTACATAAGATGGTAGTAGATAATGTTACCTTTAAGATTATATTAAAGTATAATTGTCTAAATATGAAATTGCAGTAGTGTAATAAATAACATGTAATGGTAAGTCCAATAATTTTCTTTTCTTTTCTTTCTTTCTTTTTTTTCTTTTTAATGGGTACCCAGAATTGAACTCAGGGGCACTCAGCCACTGAGCCACATGCCCAGTGTTTGTATTTTATTTAGAGGTAGGGTCTCACTGACTTGCTTAGCATCTTGCTTTTGCTTAGGATGACTTTGAATTTGAGACCCTCCTGCCTCAACCTCCTGAGACACTGGGATTACAGGTGTGCACCATCATGCCCAGCTTAATTATCATATTTTTGAGGTAGTGTTGAACATGACAATAATTCTGGACATTTGCAATAATTGCATGTGATAAAAATACCTGACTTCTGTTGATGACAAGAGCTACAGATACTGCTAATACTTCTGTGGTTTACTGTCTACATAAGTAATTGAATGTTAAATCTCAGAGATGAGGGACTGGGCATGTGGCTCAGTGGTAGAGTACTTGCCTAACGCATATGAGACACTGGGTTAATCAGTACCACATTGAAAAATAAATAAAAAGAAGTTTAAAAAAATTTTTAAAAAGATAAAGGATTAATTAAAAAAAATCTCAGATGAATGAAAATATAGTTTTCCTCATCTTAGGTGTGAATTCCTTTCTCCTGAATTGACCCATAGAATAAGAGCCCTTGCAATAATGCAGTAGGAGAAGAACATAAAATAAGTAAATATTGAATAGGGATAGTTAAAATAATTCCTTGAAGATGGATGTGCTTATACACTAATAAAACTACATAAGCTAAATACTGTTATTTATTTTTGGCACCAAGATTTGAGCACAGGGGGCCCTTTACCACTGAGTTACATCCCCAATCCTTTTTATTTTTTATTTATTTATTGTTTTGGTACCAGGGATTGAACAAAAGGGTCCTTAACCACTGAACCACATCCCCAGCCTTCCTCCTTTTTTTTCTAACATTTAAAAAAGTTTTTTTTTTTAATAGTTGTAAATGGACAGAATACAGTAATTTTATTTGTTTATTTTCATGTTGATCGAACGTAGTGCCTCACATATGCTAGGCAAGCACTCTGCCACTGAGCTGCAGCCACAGCCCCCCAGTCCTTTTTTTATATTTTATTTTGAGACAGGTTTTGCAGAATGCTTAGGGCCTTTAAGTTGCTGAGGCTGGCTTTAAATTCTGGATCCTCCTGCTTCAGTTTCCCATGCCTCTGGGATTACAGTTGTGATCCACTGTGTCCAGCTTTATTTTCTACTTGAGATGGAGTTTTGCTATGTTGCTACGGTTGTTCTCGAACTTGCATCCTGTTTTTGCCTAATGAGTGACTGGGATTACAGTACAGGCATGCTTCACTGGATTTGACTAACTACTTGTAGAACCAGTAAGATAATTTAGTGAAGTTATTAGGTACCATATAAATATGTGGAAATTGATAGTTTTCTTTTATTCTAGCAGTAACCAGTTAGAAGTTGAAATGGAAAAGTGATCTTATTCACAATAATAGTGAAAACTAGGGTTTGGGGTTGTGGCTTAGTGGGAGGACGCTTGCCTAACATGTGTGAGGCACTGGGCTTGATTCTCAGCACCACATAAAAATGAATGAATAAAATAAAGGTATTGTGTCCATCTACAACTAAAAAAATTAAAAAAAAAAACTATACCTAAAAACATGTAGAAAAAATAAAAATATAAACCCTATATGAAGACAAGTATGAAATTGCATTGAAAGACACTAGAAAAGATCTGAATAAATGAAAAACAACATATTCCTGGATGGAGAAATTTTACAATATAAATAAATTTACTGTTCTTTCAAAATTAATAATTTAATGTAGTTGAAATAACTCATGATTTAAAAGAAATTTTTTTTCCCTTTGGTACTGTGAATTGAACCCAGGGCTATTGTCACTGAGGTATATCCTTATCCCTGTTTATTTTGAGAAAGGTTCTTAGCCAGGCTAAGTTGCTAAGGCTGACCTTAAACTTGGGATCCTTCTGCCTCAGCCTCCAGAGGAACTGGGATTAGAGTTATGGGCCTCGATGCCCAGACTTCATAAATTTTTTTGAATTTGTTGTTAGAACTTTATACAGACTTTTAAATTCAACAGGAAGATGAAGTGTATAACATTAAAAATGTTTTTGAATATTTTTAATTAAGAAATTCTGATGATCATTGGAATTGTATTATGAAAAACAATACAGAGATCCCCTATATTTTTAAGTGGTTCCCCCCAGTGGGGAGGGTGTTAGCACAAAAGGACTGGGCTAGACGCAAACTTTAAGGATCAGCTCTGCACAGCTGTTATTCAGGAACAGAGTGCTGCCTTTGATGGACCCATCCCTCTGGTCCCTCTGGACCAACGGCCAAAAGGGGTGGGTGCTCAAGCTTATATAGGTTATACTGAGAGGTAACTCAACTAATGAGCATGTCAGTTTGGGCTGTCTTTACTGGGCCAGATGGAGGGTGTGGGCACTTTAGGGTGGGATCAATGCTTTGGCCTCTGCTCAGAAACTGTCTTTTCATATTTGATGGAAATTTTCTCCCTGCGGCCTGTGTTGTCACCGGGAAAGACAGTGACTCTCTAATTCCTTCTCCCTGGGCCACATTATTTTGGGGTTTGTCTTTTTCCATATCCATTAGAAGGGAACTAGGATTTTGACATTGATATAGTCAGGGTTCAGAATTTTTTTATTATCACAAGAATCTTTCAAGGTGCTTTTTTTTTGGTAGCCCCACCCACTTTTTTCCTACCCCTCCAACCTTTTTAACTCCATGCAGTCAAGCATCTGTTTCTTTTCCTTCCTTTTTTCCTTCCTTCCTTCTAATTGAACCCAGGGACTGTCTGCCACTAAGTTTTTAATTTTTTTTTAAATTTGAGTCAGGGTCTCATTAAACTGCCAGGCTAGTCTTGAACTTGTGATCCTCTTGCCTCAACCTCCCAAGTTGCTGGTAATAACAGGTGTGTACCACCAAACTCAGCTGTCCATTTCTGTAGTTTATCCCTTTAAGAATGTTCTAAAGGGATGGGGCATGTAGTACAGTAGTAGAGCATTTGGTTAGTACTCACAGTATCCTATGTTCAGTTTCCAGTACAAAAAAAACCCAATGTTTTATAAACGTAATCATACAGTATGTAATCTTTTGTGATTGGCCTGTTTCATTAAGCATGATTTCTCTGGAGATTTACCCAGATTGTTGTGTATATCAATAGTTCTTTTCATTGCTAAGTAGTATTCAGTGGTAATAATGATATGTCAGTTTGTTTAACCGTTCCTCTGTTGAAAGATACCTGTATTTTTAAAAAAATCAGTTTTTGGCTATTATGAATAAAACTACTATGAACTTCTGTGTACAGTTTTTTAAAAAAATACTTTTAGTTGTAGATGGACACAATATCTTTTTATTTATTTATTTTTATGTGGTGCTGAGGTTTGAACCCAGTGCCTCACACATGCTAGGCAAGCATTCTACCACTGAACCACAACCCTAGCCCCTGTGTACACGGTTTTGTGCAAAGTTGGGCCTTCCATTTTCCTAGGAAAAATGCCTGGGCCAGTCACCTTGTACCTGCCTATACTCCCAGTGGTCCTGGAGCCTGAGACAGGAGGATAACAAATTCAAACTCAGCCTCAGCAATTTAGTGAAGTCCTAATGAACTTGGTGAGAACTTGTCTCAAAAAAAAAAAAAAAAAAAACGGACTGAGGATGTGGCTCAGTGATTAAAATCAGAATGAGATGAGATTAAATTCCCTGCTTCACCAATTTTGAAGAATAAAATCCACAGACAATAACGGAAGGGAAGAATAAACAAAGTAGGATTTATTTAAGTGAGAAGGGAGAGAATAGGAGGAGGCCAGGTAGCAGAAAAACCCATTTTTGTGTGCTGGGTTAGGGGCTTATATGTTTTGGGGTGGAACATGGAGCAAAATCTATGTTAAACAGGCATTGAACAGTATCAAGGCTATTGGTTTGTCCTTTAGCCTGAATTTTAATCCTTCTTGTAACTCCCATTTGGGTTCATTCTCACCTTCCACTTTCCTAGCCTCTCTTGGACAAAAGAGCTTCCATTGTTCCCAGGTGAACAGGTGAACCCCATGGTCTTTTACATTTGAAATAGGCCTTAGTGGTGCCCATTAATATTTCTACTGGTTAGCCTCCTGGTGTGGCTTCTGCATTTGAACATCCCTCAATTGGGGCCCATCACTTCTGATTGCTGACCATTGACTAGTCTTACTCAATTGTTAGTTGCATGTTCATCAAACTGTTTTCTAGAGTGTACATTCTCACTAGCAATGTGAGTAATCTACTTTTTTCATATCCTTCCCCATATTTGTTTGTATACCTTTTTTTAATTTTAGCCATTCCATGTGTAAGAGTGTCTCCTTGTGGTTTTAATTCACATGGCTAATAATGTTGACCATTTTTATACATGCTTATTTATCTTGTGTATGTCTCTGTTGTATCTCTTCATGTCTTTTAAAAAAATTTTTGTTCTTAGATATACATGACAATAGTGTATTTTGACATATTATACATACATGGAGTATAACTTACTCTGAATAGGATCTCATTCTTGCTATTGTACATGATGTGGAGTTTCACTGGTGTTGTATTCATATATGAACAGAGGAAAGTTATGTTCAATCCCTTCTGTCTTTCCTAGTCCCATCCCCTGCCCTTCCTTCATTCCCCTTTGTCTAATCCAGTGAATTTCTGTTCTTTCCTCTGCCCCTCACTTACTGTGTTAGCATCCACATATCAGAAGAGCATTTTGGGATTGGCTTATTTCACTTAAACATAATAGTTTCCAGATTTATCCATTTACTGGCAAAAGTTATAAAGTCATTCTTTTTTATATCTGAGTAATATATTCCATTGTGTGATATATTACATTTTCTTTATCATGTCATCTGTTGAAGCGCACCGAGGTTAGTTCCATAACTTAACTATTGTTAATTGAACTGCTATAAACATTGGTGTGACTGCATAATTGTAGTATGCTAATTTTAAGTCCCTTGGGGATGTACTGGGGAGTGGGATAACTGGGTCAAATGGTGGTTCCATTCCAGATTTTCTGTGAAATCCCCTTACTGCTTTCCATGGTTGCACCGATTTGCAGTCCTACCAGCAATGTATGAGTGTACCATTTTCTCCAAATCCTTACCAACAATTTATTGGTACTTGTAGTGCTGAGGATTGAACCCAGTGCCCCACACATGCTGGGCAATCTCTCTACCACTGAGCTACAGCCCATCAGTGTAATTTTAATTTACATTTCTCTAATTACTAGAGAAGTTGAACATTTTTTCATATATTTGTTGACCATTCGTATTTCTTCTGTGAAGTGCCTGTTCAGTTCCTTTGCCCATTTATTGTTTTTTTTTTTTTTTTTTTTTAATGTTAAAGTTTTTTGAGTTCTTTATATATCCTGGAGATTAATGCTTTATCTGAGGTGCAGGTAGAAAGGATTTTCTCCCATTCTGTAGGCTCTCTGTTTATGTTCTTGATTATTTCCTTTGCTTTGAAGAATCTTTTTAGTTTGATACTATCCCATTTATTGATTCTTGATTTTACTTTTTGGGCTTTAGGAGTCTTGTTGAGGAAGTCAATTCCTAAACCAAAATGATGGAGATTTGGGCCTACGTTTTCTTCTAGTAGGCTCAGGGTTTCTGGTCTAAGGCCTAGGTCCGTGATCCACTTTGAGTTTTGTGCAGGATGAGAGATAGGAGGGTTCAATCTCATTCTGCTACATATGAATTTCCAGTTTTCCCAGCACCATTTGTTGAAGAGGCTATCTTTCCTCCAATGTATGTTTATGGCATCTTTGTCTAGTGTGAGATAACTGTATTTATGTGGGTTTATTTCTGTGTCTTCTGTTCTGTTGGTCTTCATGTTTGTTTTGGTGCCAATACCATGCTGTTTTTGTAACCATAACTCTAGTATAATTTAAGGTCTGGTATTATGGTGCCTCCTGCTTCACTTTTCTCATTATTATCTCTTCATGTCTTTTGTTCATGTTATAATTGAACCATTTGCTTTTTTAGTGTTGAGTTTTGAGAGTTATTTTTATACCTTGGATATTAGTTTTCTGTGGATATATGATTTGCAAATGTTTTCTGTCTCTGTAACTTGTCTTTTCATCCTCCGATGGGGTCTTTTGCAGGGTATTTTTGGATTTGTATGCCTTTTCTTTTCTAGAGTTTTCCTTTGGCTGGAACTTTTATCTTCCCACGCTGTTTGTATAAGTGGTGAAATAGGGCATTCTTGTGCATTTTTCAGTCTTAGGTGAAAAACAAAGCATTATTTTTCACCATAAATATAATATTTTCTCTCTGTATATTTTTAAAGATTATTTTATCCTCCAGGAGCAGTGGTGCATATCTGTAGTCCTAGTGATATGGGAGGCTGAGGTATGACGATCACAAGTTTGAGACAAACCTCAGCAACTTAGCAAGGCCCTAAGCAACTTGGAGGTCCTGTCTCAAAATAAAAAATAAAAAGGGGCTGAGGCTGTGACTCAGTGGTCCCCAGTGTGCGCATGCCACGTGCACGTGTGCGCGCGCACACACACACACACACACACACACACACAGATTATTTTGTCAAAGTGTGGATATTTCCCTGTTTACCCCCCACCCCATCTTTTTTTTTTTTTTTTGGTGATGCTGGGAATTGAACCCAGGACCTGGCATGCTAGAACCAACCAATTATGTCCCCAGCTGCGGGTGTTTGTATCCCTACTTTTTTCAGAGAGTTTTTAAATTGAGAATGGATGTTCAGTTTTGTCGTGTGCTTTTTATGAACTCGTTTTTGTGATTATGTGGTTTTTTTTTTTTTTTTTTTTTTTTTCAGTAGTAGACATTGAATCCAGGGGCACACTACCACTGAGATATATATATATATCCCCAACCCTTTTTGGTTTTTATTTGGAGACAGGCTTTCACTGAGTTGCCCAGGATAGCCTTCAACTTGGTGATCCTCCTACCTCAGCTTCCTGAGTAGCTAGGATTACAGGCTTTGCCACTGCAACAGGCTAGATCATGTGATTTTTTTTTTTTTTTTTTTTCTTCATTAGCCTGATAATATGGTAGATACCTAATTGCTGAGACTGGTCTCAAACTTGCTCTCCTTTTTTTTTTTTTTTTTTTTTTTTTTTTGTGGTACTGGGGATTGAACTCAGGGCCTTGTGCTTGTGAGGCAAGCACTTTTACCAGCTGAGCTATCTCCCCAGTCCACTTGCTCTCCTTAAAATTAATCTCTTGCTTAATTTTCAAATACTGAACTAGTCTGCATCCCTGAAATAAACTTCTCTTGGTCATATGTAATTTTTTTTTTGTATATTGTTGAATTTTATCTGCCAATATTTGGTTAATATTTTTATACCTGTATTCAAGAGGTATATTGGTCTTTAATTTTTTTTCCTAATGTCTTC
This sequence comes from Sciurus carolinensis, assembly GCF_902686445.1. Taxonomy (NCBI): domain Eukaryota; kingdom Metazoa; phylum Chordata; class Mammalia; order Rodentia; family Sciuridae; genus Sciurus; species Sciurus carolinensis. The sequence goes on from NC_062213.1 coordinate 98,670,319, forward strand.
CTCTAGTTGTTGTTGTTGTTTTTTTCCTGCGCTGCTGGGGATTGAACCCAGGGCCTTGTGCTTGTAAGGCAAACACTCTACCAACTGAGCCATATCCCTAGCCCTTCATCTAGTTTTGATATATGGTTATTACTAGTTTCATAAATTGAATTGGGAGGTGTCCCACTCCTTAACTGTGATAGAATTTTCAGTGAATTAATCTGGACTCAAGATTTCTTTTTTGGGAGTTTGAAATTATGAATTCAATTTCCTTCATATATGGGGCCATTAAAATAATCTGTTTAGTTTGGGGTCAGTTATAGTTTTTTTTTTGTTGTTGTTGTTCTTATTGTTTTTTATTTTTATTTTTTTAGGAATGGGTCCATCTTATCTAATTTCAAATTTATGTTATTTTTATATTCCCTTATTATTCCTTTGATGTATTCATAGTCTTTAATGATAATGTTTTCATTCCTAATGTTGATAGTTTATGTCTTTTCTTTTTTAATCTGTCTTACTTGGTGTTTGTCAGTGTTATTGATCTGTTTAAAGAACTAGCTGTGTTATTGATTTTCATTGTTTTCCTGTTTTTAAATTAATTAACTTCTGTGCCTTATTATGTCCTTCCTTTTGCTTACTTTGAGTTAATTTTGTTTTTTTTTAGGCTCTTGAATTTAGAGTCTTAGATGATTTGACTTTTTTTTCCCCTTGGTACTGGGGATTGAACCCCAGGACACTTTACCACTGAGGTACACCCCATCTCTTTATGTTCTTTTAAGTTTGAGATAGGGTCTCCGTAAATCGCTGAGACTGGCCTCCCACCTCAGCCTCCAGAGTCTCTGGGATTATGGGTGTGTGCTACAGTGCCCTGCTGATATTTTATCTTTTCTAATATAAGCATTTTAGTGCTATAAATTTCCCTGAGTAGAGTTTTGTTGTGTCCTACAAATTTTGCTATGTTGTATATTCATCTGCATTTAGTTCAGTGATTTTAAAATTTCCTTTGAGACTTCCTCTATGACAAATTGATTAAGTGTGTTTAGTTTCCAAGTGTGTGGAGATTATCCCACTGTGTTACTGATTTTTAGTTTAACTCCCTTGTAGTTGGATAATGTGAGATGTATATTTTCAATTTTTTAAATATCTATTGAAATTTGTTATATGGCCTTGGATCTGGTCTACCTTGGTATATTTTTCAGGGACACTTATATCTCTGGGTGTGGTAGTACATGCCTATAATTCCAGGGATTTAGGAGGCTAAGGTAGGACCATTGCAAGTTTGAGACCAGCCTGGGCAACTTAGTGAGACCCTGTCTCAAAATTATAAATAAAAAGGGCTTGGGATGTATCTTAGTGGTAGTGCACCCTGGGTTTAATCCCAGAAAACTCCCAAAAAGAAAGAAAAGAATGTGTATCTTTTTTTTTTTTTTTCTTATGGTATGAGGGATTGAACCCAGGGCCTTGTGCTTGCAAGGCAAGCACTCTACCAACTGAGCTATCTCCCCAGCCCAAGAATGTGTATCTTCTGTTGTTGGATGGGATGTTTTTATCAATGTTAATCAGACGCTGTTGGTTGATAATGTTGATTTCCTCCATTTCTTTATGGATTTCTTTTCTTCTCTCTCTCTGTTTTAATATTTTTAGTTGGAGATGGAAATAATACCTTTATTTTATTTATTTACTTTTATGTAGTGCTGAGGATTGAACCAGTGCATCACACATGCTAGGAAAGCACTCTACTACTAAGCCACAACCCCAGCCCTTCTCTCTCTCTTTTTTAAAGGTGTTGGGGATACAAACCCCCCCAGCCATCTTTGCCGATTTTCTAATTGTCATTTGTTGAGAGGCACTTTCAAGTCTACAACTATGATTGTTTTTTCCTTTCAGTTGTCAGTTTTTGTTTCACATATTTTGCAATTTTTTTTGTTTAGTGCATGCAAATTTAGAATTGCTGTGTTTTCTTTTTCTTTTTCTTTCTTTCTTTCTTTCTTTTTTTTTTTTTTGGTACTTGGTACCAGGGATTGAACCTAGAGGTGCTTAACCATTGAGCCACATCCCTAACCCTTTATGTTTTATTTTGAAACAGGGTCTTGCTTTGTCGCTTAGGACCTTGCTAAGTTGCTGAGGCTGGCTTTGAACTCAAAGTTCTCCTGCCTCAGCCTCCCTTGCTGCTGAGATTACATGTGTGCCGCTGTGTCTGGCTGCTGTTTTCGTGGGGGATTGCCTTATTATTTTAAAATCTGTTGCTCTTTAATAAATTTTATTTGCTATTTTATCTGATTTATATAGTCTGTTTTGTCTGATTATTGCTAATATAGCCACTCCTACTTTCCTTTGATTATTATGTATATGATATATCTTTTTCTATCTTTTCTCTTTTTCTACTTTTTACTTATTTATTCAAAGTGAGTTTCTTGGGGTTTTTGTTTTTGTATTCCTGGGGATTGAACCTAGGGTCTTGTACATGCTAGGCAAGTACTCTATCACTGAGTTATACTCCCAGCCCTGAAGTGAGTTTCTTGTAAATAGCGTGTTTTTTTGGGTCATATTTTCTGCTTCTGCCTATCTTCACCTTTTAATTGTTATATTTAGATCATTTACATTGAGTAAAATTATTGATTTGTGAAAGCTTAAGTCTGCTACTTTTATTTTTTCTTTTCTGTTTGTCTTGGGTTTTGTTTCTGTTTTTTTCTTGCCTTTCTGTAAGTTAATCATTTTACCAGTAATGTTTTATAGTGTACCTAATTGGACAGGCTTCTAGTGATTGTTTTAGGCATCATATCATATCTATATATCTCTATATGCATATATATCTTATACATTATCCAGTGGTGTCTTCATGTTACCATTTTGAGTAAAGTGTAGAAACCTTACCTGCGTTTATATGCCTATCCCTCATATATAATTAAATATGTGGGCTACATATTAGAAACACATCACACTGTTATATTTTTTACCTAAACATAATTTAGAAAACACAAAAGAAATAAAACTATTGATTTTACCTGAATTTTGCTTACAGTGGTCTTTCTTCTCTCCTGATATTCCAGAATTCCTTCTTTTATAATTTCCCTTGTGGTTTTTTTTTTTTTTTTTTTTTTTTTTGTGGTACTGGGGATTGAACCTAGGGCCTTGCACTTGCAAGGTGAGCACTCTACCAACTGAGCTATATCCCCAGCCCTCCCTTGTGTTTAAATGACTTTCTCTAACTAGTCTCTTAGGATAGGTCTGCTGTTGGCAAATTTTATTGGAGAATGTCTTAATTTCCGAATGATATCTTCACTGAGTGTAGGATTCTAGGTTGGCAGTTCTCTTCTTTCATACTTAGGAAAAATTGTCATCCCACTTACTTCTGGCCTCCCATGATTACTGACGAAAAGTTAGATGTCATTTGAACTGTTTCCCCTCTGTAATTAAGATATCATTTTTCTGTAGCTATTTTCAAGATTTTTCCTTAGTTTTTAGTTTCCAGAAGTTTAATTATGATCTGTGTTTAAATGGATTTTTTGGGGGTTCATGCAACTTCTTAAATCTGTAGGCTTTTATCTCCCACCATAGTTGGTAATTTTCTAGCTGTTCGCTTTTCAGCCCCGCCTTCTTTCTCATCTCTTTCCAAGATTCCAGTGATAGAAATGTTAGACGTTTTTTGTTTTAGCGCCATTGTTCTCTAGGCTCTGTTAATTTTTTATTTTCATGTTTATTTTCTCTTGTAGTCTGTTTTCTCTCAGTTAAGATTAGGTAATTTCTATTGTTCTGTCTTCCATTTCTTTTTTAAAACAATTTATTTTTTATTTGTTTTAATTGGTTATACATGATAGTAGAATGCATTTTGTCACATTGTACACAAATGGAGCATAACTTCTCATTTCTCTGACTGTACATGGTGCTGAGTCACACCAGTAGTGTAATCATACCTGTATATAGGGTAATGATGTCTGCCTCATTCTACCATCCTTCCCATCCCCACTGCCTACCCCTCCCCTCACTCCCTCTGCATGAATGGAAATTCCTTTATTCTTTCCTATCCCCCCACCCCCACTATGGATCAGCATCCACTTATCAGAGAAAACACTTGGCCTTTGGTTTTTGGGGATTAGCTTATTTTACTTAGCATGATATTCTCTAGTTCCATCCATTTATCTGCAAATGCCATAATTTCATTCTTCTTTAAGGCTGAGTAATATTTCATTGTGTATATGTACCACATTTTCTTTATCCATTCATCTGTTGAAGGGCACCTAGGTTGGTTCCATAGTTTAGCTATTGTGAATTGAGCTGCTATATTTGATGTGACTGTGTCACTGAAGTATGCTCATTTTAAGTCCTTTGGGTGTAAACCAAGGATTGGGATAGCTGGGTCAAATGGTGGTTCCATTCCAAGTTTTCTTTGGAATCTCCATACTGCTTTCCATAGTGGTTGCACCAATCTGCAGTCCCACCAGCAATGTATGAATGTACCTTTTCCTCCACATCCTTGCTAAATCTTATTATTGCTTATATTCTTGAAAATTGCCGTTCTGACTGGAGTCAGATGAAATCTTAGTTTTGATTTGCATTTCTCTAATTGCTAGAGATGATGAACATTTTTTCACATGTTTGTTGATCAATTGTATTTCTTCTGTGAAGTGTCTGTTCAGTTCCTTAGCCCATTTATTGATTGGGTTATTTGGTTTTTTAGTGTTAAATTTTTTGAGTTCTTTATATATCCTGGAGGTTAATGCTCTACCTGAGATATGTGTAGTAAAGATTTTTTTCCCATTTTGCAGGCTCTCTCTTCATGTTATTGATTGTTTCCTCTGCTGAGAAGAAGCTTTTTAGTTTGAATCCATCCCATTTATTGATTCTTAATTTTATTTCTTGCGCATTAGGAGTCTTGTTAAGGAAGTCAGTCCTAAGCTGACATGATGAAATTTGGGCTTACTTTTTCTTCTGTTAGGGCCTCTGTTCCAGTGCCTAAATGTTTGATCCACTTTAAGTTGATTTTTTATAGATTATTTCTTTTATATCCTACGTTCTGTTGTTGAGATCACCATGAAGTTTTTATTTCAGTTATTATATATTTCAGTTCTAAAATTTCCATTGAGTTCTTTTTATAATCCCTGTTTCCATGCTGAAAAAATTTTTTTTCATTAGTTTCAAATGAGTTTTTAGGTGCTTTTGAAGCATTTTTATCTTGGCTACTTTAGAAACGTTTGTTAGTTAGTTTTAACATTTGTGTCATTTCAGTGTTGGCACCCATTCATTCAATTTGAAATCTTCCTGATTCTTTATATGACAAGTGATTTTTTTTCCATGTACACGTTTATTTACCACTGAAAATTAAAATAGCACAAAATTTCCTTTTATTGCAACTCAAATTTTTAAAAAACAGAAAATCTAATTATCTACTCTTATTATTACACTCTAATCAAACTATCCAATATTCTCTTTACATCTCTTCTAGTTCCTGAGTTTTATTTCACAGATTTCAGGCTTATAAAATCCACAGAACGACTTGAGACCTATTGGTACTTCTTTGGGTCAAACGGAAAAGTGAAACTAAAGCTTACTTGAAATCATTTATGTACATTTTAATGGCACTGATTCCTTATAAATTACTGGCATTAAAGCATGAAGAGATCCCCAACACACACACACACACACACACACACACACAAAGTAGATGGAAAAGAATAAAGACATCAGAACTCATAAGCTATTCAAAAATCATTGGTATGCAATGTAAGCATAGAAAATCTTGCCTAAAATTAGCATCATGGAGAACAAGATACAATTTCTGCCTATATTGACTGTGTCATAATCATACTATATTCTAGCATTCTCAGAAGGATCCCATCTATGATATATGCAATAACTGCAGGTACATTTGATTGGTACCCATTGTGATTCACTTTGAACTCCCTTAAGATTGTTGACTCTTGGTTGCTCTCTTTCAAGCTGGGAAAATCTTACACTTAGGAGAGATCTCCATTTTGCCACACGTTCTTTCCGTGCAGATAACAATGTTTGGACTCCTTGATGCCTGTAGGGAAAGCCACTTCTGACCTCACATAAGATCCTCTCACTTCTGTCCTGTGGTTGGGGTGGATCTTCTGGCAGAGGGGAAGGGCTTTTAGCACTAGGATTCAGTCAAGTTATGAAGTTGCTTTATTAGTGTTTCTGAACTGACTGGACGAGAGTCCACTGAATCTTCGGGGAAATTTTCTTCATTTTTCAGACATCAGAAAAGACTCCAGAGTCAAGGTTGGGTTAAATTTTTGCAGTGGGTTCATTGGGATGCAAACTGAACCTTTAAAAAGTTGCTCTGAGGGGCTGGGGAGATAGCTCAATTGGTAAAGTGCTTGCTTTGCAAGCACAGGGCCCTGGGTTCCATCCCCAACACCGCAAAAACAAAACAAAACAAAACAAAACAAAAAACAAAACAAAAAAACAAAAAAGTTGCTCTGAGGTTGCCTGGGAGGAAAAAACAAAAAACAAAGAAAACTATAGCCCTGAAAGACTAAAAACCTCGAACTTCAGTGAAACAAACCAATCTGAAAATGATTTTTTTAAATTAAAACCTGGAAAATTTTGCATTATTACGTGCTGTTGGATGTTTAAACCTTCTATTTTTTGCTGCCTTTTACTGATATCACTTTGGCAGGGGAAAGGGAAGCATTTCCTAGATACTGCTAGGTAGAGATAGAATTTGAGGTTCTCACTTTGCTTCTTTTTTTTTTTTTTTTTTTTACCAGAGATGATTGAACCCAGATGCCTTAACCACTGGGCCCCATCCCCAGCCCTTTTTACTTTTTTAAATTTTGAGACAGGGTCTTGATAAGTTTCTGATGGGTGAGTTTCTACACTCTCTTTCAAGAGTGCCTCCTGTGACCTAGGGACCTTCCATTAGACACCACCTCCCAAAGGTTCCACAGCACTTTCTACTAGTGCCACCTTGAGGATCAAGCCTTTAACATAGTGGACCCTTGCGGAGACACTCATATTAACTAAATGATATCCAAGTCATAGTACACATCAGTCATTATAAAAATATGAAAGATATGAAGAGTCAACTCTTACTGCAGATGACTTCCAAATCTAAAAATAAACGTAATGCAAGTGAAAACAAATGTATTATTTTTACCTATAAGATTTGGTAAAAATAAAAAAGTTTGAGTATCCCTTATCTGAAATGCTTGGGACCAGATGTGTTTTAGATATCAGATTTTTTTTTTTTTTTGAATTTTGGAATATTTGCATGTATAGAGAGATAGATATCTTGTGGATGGGACTCAAGTCTAAACCCCAAATATATTATGTTTCATATATACTTTATACATATAGCTTAAAGGTAAGTTCATAAAGTATTTTTAGTATGCCTGTGTTTTGACTTCAACTCATTACACTGAGGTCAGGTGAGATTTTTCTACTTGTGATATCATGTTGGCACACAAAAAATTTTGGGGTTTTGAAACATTTCACTTTACAAATTTTAAGTCCAAATCCAATGCCAATGAGCGAAATAGGTTCTCTGATACCTGTTAGTGGAAATATGTAGTGTAGCAGCCTTTTTAGAATGTAATTTAGTAGTAACCATCAAAATTTTAAGTGCTTATAAGCTTAGAAACAAATTTTACTTCTAGAAATATATCTTAAATGGCAAGATTACTTAAAACTTTATATGTAAATGTTCTTGGTACATTATTTATAATAGTAAAAAATTGGGAACAACCTTAATGTCAGTCAGTTGGAGACTGGTTGAATAAAATATGGTACATTTGGAGGCTTGTAATGTCAGACAGAATGAGTCGACATAACTAAAGCAGTCTTGAGCTGCTGCTGTAGCCATGGCCCATGGTAAACAGTGTGAACCTGACCCAATGTGAAAAAGCAGTGCTACTCTTAAGGGAAATGATCAAGATGATGGGCTTCTGCTGCCGTCCACATAAGCAAAGGGACTTGGAGGTCATGCCATTGAACTAAAATAGTCAAACAAAAAGGAGTCCAAATAGCTGTATGACTTTGTGTCCAATTCCTTTGCCCGTCATCTGTGAACCTGGAGTCAGCCCCACCATGCTCATGATTCCTTGTGTATTGTTTAGGTCTCAGCATTGTTGGCATTCTCATCTCTTTCCCCTGGGAGTAGGGGGTTTACTTCATCCTAGTATTTTTTTTATTCCTGTGAGGCATAAATGTTAAAATGTTAAAATTTGCCTTGTAATTTAAAAAAATCACACACACATACATATGTGGTACATATTTAAACAATGTAAAGTCATAAAAAAGAATGAGGTATATGTGTGATTTTGTGTATATTATTTATAACATACAATATCCATGATATATATTTAAATGACAAAAAGGAAGTTGCAGAGCAAGATTTTATTTTTATTAAGAAAGGATGCATATTTGCTGATGACATGATTCTATATTTAGAGGATCCAAAAACCTCCTCCAGAAAACTTCTAGACCTCATCAATGAATTCAGTAAAATAGCAGGCTATAAAATCAACACGCATAAATCTAAAGCATTTTTATACGCAAGCGACGAAACAGTTGAAAGGGAAATGAGGAAAACAACTCCATTTGCAATAGCCTCAAAAAAAAAAAAAAAAACTTGGGAATCAATCTAACCAAACAGGTAAAAGATCTCTACAATGAAAACTACAAAGCACTGAAGAAAGAAATTGGGGAAGACCTTAGAAGATGGAAAGATCTCCCATGTTCTTGGATAGGCAGAATTAATATTGTCAAAATGGCTATACTACCAAAAGTGCTATACAGATTCAGTGCAATTCCAATTAAAATCCCAATGACGTACCTTACAGAAATACAGCAAGCAATCATGAAATTCATCTGGAAGAATAAGAAACCCAGAATAGCTAAAGCAATCCTTAGCAGGAAGAATGAAACAGAGGGTATCACAATACCAGAACTTCGACTATACTACAAAGCAATAGTAACAAAAACGGCACGGTATTGGCACCAAAATAGGTAGATCAATGGTACAGAATAGAGAACACGGACACAAACCCAAATAAATACAATTTTCTAATACTAGACAAAGGTGCCAAAAATATGCAATGGAGAAAAGATAGCCTCTTCAACAAATGGTGCTGGGAAAACTGGAAATCCATATGCAACAGAATGAAACTAAACCCCTATCTCTCACCCTGCACAAAAATCAACTCACAATGGATCAAGGACCTTGAAATCAGACCAGAGACCCTGCATCTTATAGAAGAAAAAGTAGGTCCAAATCTTCACCTTGTTGGCTTAGGATCAGACTTCCTTAACAGGACTCCCATAGCACAAGAAATAAAAGCAAGAATCAACAACTGGGATAGATTCAAACTAAATAGCTTTCTCTCAGCAAAGGAAACTATCAGCAATGCGAAGAGAGAGCCTACAGAGTGGGAGAATATCTTCGCCACTCATACTTCAGATAGAGCACTAATTTCCAGAATATATAAAGAACTCAAAAAACTCTACATGAAGTATACAAATAACCCAATCAACAAATGGACTAAGGATATGAACAGACGCTTCACAGAAGAAGATCTACAAGCAATCAACAAACATATGAAAAAATGTTCACCATCTTTAGTAATAAGAGAAATGCAAATCAAAACTACACTAAGATTCCATCTCACCCCAATTAGAATGGCGATTATCAAGAATACAAGCAACAATAGGTGTTGGAGAGGATGTGGGGAAAAAGGTACACTCATACATTGCTGGTGGGGCTGCAAATTAGTGCAGCCACTCTAGAAAGCAGTGTAGAGATTCCTTAGAAAACTTGGAATGGACCCACCATTTGATCCAGCTATCCCACTCCTCGGCCTATACCCAAAGGACTTAAAATCAGCATACTACAGAGATACAGCCACATCAATGTTCATAGCTGTTCAATTCAGAATAGCCAGACTGTGGAACCAACCTAGATGTCCTTCAGTTGATGAATGGATAAAGAAACTGTGGTATATGTATATAATGGAATATTACTCAGCCATAAAGATTGATAAAATTATGGCATTTGCAGGCAGATGGATGAAATTGGAGAATATCATGCTAAGTGAGATAAGCCAATCTCAAAAAACCAAAGGGCGAATGATCTCACTGATAAACGGATGATGACACATAATGGGGGGTGGGACGGGGGCAAGAATGGAAGAAGGAGGGACTGTATAGAGGGAAAAGAGGGGTGGGAGGGATGGGGAGAAGGAAAAAATGACAGAATGAATCAAACCTCATTACCCTATGTGAATGTATTATTACGTAAATGGTATGCTGTTACTCCATGTACAAATAGAAACACCATGTATCCCATTTGTTCACAATAAAAATAAAAAAAAGAAAGGATGCATCTATTTATTACAAAGATATGTATATATATATAAAACAAGAGAAAATTTATCAGAGATAAAATGTACCCAGCTACGGGGAGATGAAATTGAATTGGAAGGAGAGGTAAGTGGTACAGAGAAGGCAAGAGAGATATTACTCTTTTCTTTTTCTTTAAATTTTTACTTACTTTGCAGTACTGAGGATTAAACCCAGGGGTACTCTACCACTGAACTACGGTCCCAGCCCTTTTTATTTTTTATTTTGAGACAGGTTGTCACAAAGCTGCACAGGCTGGCCTCAATCTTATGATCCTCCTCCCTTAGCCTCCTGAGTAGCTGGAATTACAGGTGTGCATCACCCAGTAGCTTTTTTTTTTTTTTTTTAGTTTTTTGAGACAGGATCTCACTATGTTGCCCAGGCTAACCTTGAGTTCTCAGTCCTGTTTCAGCCTCCCAAGTAGCTGGGCATACAGGCTTGTGCCAACATGCCCAACTTGAGTTTTACTCTATATAATTTTATGTATTGGAATTTAGGTAATTTTTACTTTCAGGCTTTTCAGTTTGCTTTCCCAATAAAAATATATAAAAGTAGTTATATTTGTTGTATGAATAAAAGTATAAATCAATTTGTTTATGTGTTTGTTTTAAATTAGTATTATGTCACTGGTAAAAGCTTATTATGGTTTGGGAGGCTGAGGCAGGAGAATTGTGAGTTCAAAGCCAGCCTCAGGGGCTGGGGAGATAGCTCAGCTGGTAGAGTGCTTGCTTCGCAAGCACAAGGCCCTGAGTTCGATCCCCAGTACCGCAAAAAAAAAAAAAAAAAAAAAAAAAAAAGCCAGCCTCAGCAACTTAGCAAGGCCCTAAGTAACATAAGTGAGATCCTGTTTCTAAATATATAGGCCTAGGGATGTGTTTCAGTAGTTGAGCATCCCTATTCAATCCCTGATACCTAAATAAATAAAAGCTTTTTAAAAGTGAAGACTATAGAATATGATACTCCTTATTCTAAACTTTACTAAGTGGGGAAAACTGAAATATGGTGAAACCATTTCCCAGTGTGAAAATTCAAGGAGTGGCTCGGGCTGAAGCTCAGTGGTAGAGTGCTTGCCTCGCATGTGTGAGGCACTGGGTTTGCACCTCAGCACCACATAAAAAATAATAATGAATAAATAGAGATATTGTGTCCATCTATAACTAAAAAGAAAAAAAAATTTTTAAATTCAAGGAGACCAATGTGCATATGAATATTTGGGTGCTCTAGTAAACTATTAAGATTTTATCCATAGCTTGAACCTTTCGTTGAACCAACAGATGATAGTGATGATAAGCAGAAATCTTAACTTTTTTCAATGTTTTTCTATGACAGAAATGACATCAGATGTACCATCGATAGGTCCAGCTATTGCTTCTGGAAACCCTGCCCCTGGGATGCAAGGTGGAGGAGCCATTGTCCAGAGAGCTATTAAGCGGCGACCAGGGTAAATTTGAGTATAGTGTCGTGAATGTTTCTCCTATAAATCACACTGATTTAGTTAGTTGATGAATCCACTTGGCTATTCCTAACTCTCTCCCTTCAACTGCTTACGTATTACACTGTGGTCATGTATCTCCTCAGTACCTGGATTTTTCCTTTTAGAGAATTGATGCTTTTATCTAAGTTTCTTATAAATAAATTTATTTTGAAGTAAAAATCTACAAGGTGAAGGACTGTGGCTAAGCACAGAGATTTCACTGTTGCTAAGAAAACTGTTTGCTGCTTTCATTAAACTTTATATCTGCTCTTAAATTTATTTTGATAAACTTCTTTTTTGAGTTTAGAGAATGCTGAATTCTGGAATATTTCTTTTCTAAGTTACTGATATTTCCTGTGATATGGAATACAGAGCCCTTTCAGTTCCAAATGTCCTAAGTGCCTCATTAGTATATGACATTGTACTGATTGCTAGTAGGATCCAACAATAAATAAGATAAACTCCTTGTTTCCAAGTTGTTTGAATTCTGACAGGGTTAATCATTGCATACATAAATATAAGAGATTACACCAAATTTTATAAGAAAGAAACAAGTGCAGTGTTCTTTAGTGTATGAAAATATTGCATTTAGTTGATAAATAGGAAAAGCATCAAAAAGGAGATTGCTTTAAAAGGGCCAGGAATGATGGATAGTATTGTATCCATTTCCTTTTTTCTTTGTTTTCTTTTTAAAAATTATGTGGTTAATAGCCAGATGCAGTGGTGCATGCCTGTAATCCCAGCAGCTTGGGAGACTAAAGCAGGAGGATTGAGTATTCACAGCCACTTTAGCAATTTATCGAGTCCTTAAGCAACTCTGTGAGACCCTGTCTCTAAATAAAATATTTTTAAAAAACGTCTGGGGATGTGACTCAGTGGTTGAGTGCCCCTGAGTTCAATCCCTGGTCCAAAAAGAAAGAAAGAAAGAAAGAAAAAATGTAGTTAATATTATAACTACTTACTACCAATAGTAATGCAAGAGTGGTCCTTGAGTCTAGTAGTGAAATGAATAACATAGTAAGACTTGCTATATGTCCAAGAATTTTATACATTTTAACTCATTTACTGAGGCACGGGATGAATAAACAAATTCCTAACCAAATTTAGTAAATGGCAGGATATCAAGCTAAGATGTGAACGTTAGGAGTTTAGCGCTAGCATTCACTCTCTTGAACAATGTGTTGTTATTATATAAGGTAGCAAAAAAATCAGAAGAAATGTAAATATCAAAATTAGGGCATCTTTTGAGAAAGTTATATTTTAAAATGGAATACTATATAGCTATTAGAAGTGACAAATAGGGCTGGGGTTGTGGCTCAGTGGTAGAGAGCCCACCTAGCATGCATGAGACCCTGGGTTCGATCCTCAGCACCACATAACAATAAAATAAAGGTATTGTGAACACCTAAAACTAAAAAAAAAAATATATATATATATATATATTTTAAAAAAGAAGATACATATCAGTACTGAAACTTTATTAAAAGAAGTTATAGTGTATGTAATATTTCATTATTAGAAAAAACATGTATAATGTTTTAGTGAAAAAATTAAAAGCATACTCATCAGATTTCTGAGTAATGGGGTTATGAGTGACTTATTTTCTTTTGTTTTTAATTATTTTCCATATTTTCTGAAACAAACATGTATTATTGTTAATCAGAAAAATATGTTAAGTCTTTTAAGTATTTCTTTTAAAGAAAGATTAGAAAATATAGTAGTTTAGAAAGAATGATAAGATGGCTGAAGTCAGTCTTTATTTGAATCTTATAAAATAATTATATAGTTTTACATAACCTGATCTTTTCACCTACAATAGCCTTTGTTTCCATATTATTACATATTCTATATTAATGTGGTTTTTAATGTTTTTGTGAAAGGATGTGCTTAAATGGGACACTTCAATTGTTTTCAAGATTTTTCTATTATGTATAATACCACAATGAACATAAAACCTCTCACACCCCCCATTTAAAATTATTTCTCTAGGACAGAGTCTTAGAAATGGAGTTGTTGGGTATATTGATAGGATTTTTTTTTAAGACACAATACCTTTATTTTACTTTTTACTTATTTTTACATGGTGCTGAGGATCAGACACAGTGCCTCAGCCCCAATTGATAGAACTTTGACAGATGATCATGGAGTTCAGGAAGAAGGAAGAGGAAGAAACACTTTTAGAATACATGCCATGTACTTCATATGCATGGTGGTCTAGAGATCTATAATACCAGGTTATCCCACTAGTAAAGATGCCAAGAGTGAGGGCTGGGGATATAGCTCAGTGATAGATTGCTTACCTAGCATACAAAAAGGCACCACACACACTCAAAATTCATATAGAGATGTTAAGAATGATCACTGGGTTAAAGTCATAACATGAGAACATTTTAGTTTTATAGGCTATGGAGATTAATAGAAGATTGCCTACTCTGTTACCTATAATCTTCCCTAGTCCCTTGAAGTGAAAGTTGCTTCTTCTTTCACTGAATATTCATAGTATGTTGATTGTGTTCCTTAGATGGCACTTTCCCATTCTCACTTATTTTATATTTGTATTTGTCTAGACAAAAATCCTCTTTCGGGCAAGATTTTTGTTTTTACCTCCCCCAGCTCAGTGTCTTGAGTGTAATGTATAGTATATACTAACAACTTCTTATCTTACATAACTCCCTTATGTAATATTACTATTTTGAAAGATATTCAGAAAACTGATGAAATGGCTTAGAGTAGACCATAGAAATAAAAAATAGACCTGAGACACTAGTTGTAGCCTTGTGATAGAACACTTGTCTAGCATGTTCAAGGCCCTGAGTTTGATCCTTAGAGCCTCACCAAAAAATCAAAACTAAACAAAACAAAAAAACCCTGAATTATTCATATTAATTTTTTCTTGTCCTTTTTGAGTGGATTCCTCTCCCCCCAACCTTTTCTGGCAATACTGAGGTTTGAACCTGGACCTCTTAGATGCTAGGCAAGCATTCTACAATTGAACTACTCCTCCAGTCCTTCTTATTTTGAGATAGGCTTGTTGCCTTGGCTGACCTCTGACTTGCCATACTCTTGCCTCAGCCTCCTGAGCAACTGGGATTACAGCTGAGCCACCACATACCTTGCTCCTATTCCTTTTGTAGAAGTTGTACTCTGATGCAAACTTTTGGCAAAGATAGGCTGCCACTTTAGGGAAGTATTGAGGTAGCAGTATGTTGTCAGATGTGGTTTGGCCTCTCGGGAAGGGAGTGAGTGCAACAGTGCCCCTTTGCTCAGACACCGGGAGCCAGGTTCTGTGACGCAGACCTAATTTATTCAGGAAGTGCAATAGTTTATATATGAAGTGAGAACCAATTATTTTAATGAGATAGCCAGGTCACTGCTCAGGTTACATGTTTACACTACTGTACTACAGGGAAGAGCAGACTTCTACTGGGGACCAGGGAGGCCCAAGAGGCATTGGGTCATCACAGAGTGTTCTCATGTGACATGATGAGAGCCCAGTATTCTGTGCTCAAGCCCAGTCCATACCTTGGATCCATGCCTGGTATACCCCAGGATTCTCCTCAGCAGTAGGTACCCTTTTTCTGTTGTCCAACTTCTTTGCCCAATTTGGCACTATGAGAAAGAGGTTATGGAGCTTTGATTTTTCACTTCCTTTTTTCTATTTGGATAAGTGTATAGGTAGGTATGTTGAGAAATATTAATTTCTTAATGTTTTGTGTTATCAGTAGGCTTACAGTATTTCTCGTTGGCTTTCCCTAGGCTGGATTTTGATGATGATGGGGAAGGGAACAATAAATTTTTGAGGTAAGAGTTTGAAAACTTTTATCTAGATTTCTGATACTAAAAATTAGTTGATGATCTTTATACTTCTGACGTAATATTTTTGTTCTTAGGACAAATGAAAGTGTTTAATCCTAAAGTTATACATTTTCATATTTATTATGTCCAGAAAATTTTCAGCAATTCTGTTAATAATGTCAGAGGCATGTCCTCAGAAGAGTTCAGAGAATTTATAAGACCCTCTGTTGATGCTTAGCTTAAAAGAACAAGTTTATTATGTCTCATAATTATGTGTATTGCATGGTTATTCTACTGATATTGCCTACACTTGCTCATAAAACTGCATTTAGCCTGTTGGTCAGCTGAGAGACTCAGTTGGGATGGCTATGTATCTCTCTGTTGTTGTTTGTCTTCAAGGAGGTGAAACTGAGCTTCTTCATGTAGTGATGGCTGTAATACAAAGGGCAAGTCCCAGGGTGATTAACAAACCTCAGCTTCTGTGACATTTGCTAATAATGTCCCATTAGCCAAAACAAACCATATCTTCATGTCTTGAATCAGTGTTGGAGATGGCTGCACATAGAAGTGAATATTGGAAGGAATAATTTGTTAAGGTGCTGGTCTGTTGTACCGTGTGATATCTATTGATTACTCCTAGAGGTAGCAGGAATTGGAATTAGTATTCCTGAGTAATAGATCCTCTGGAGCATTGAAAATGGACTTTTCAATACATTGATGAAGGGGTTCTTCCAGAAAGGAAGGATAATTTTGCTGAGTAGAAATCACTACTTGACTTGTTTTCATGTAAAGAAGCAGTAAGACTTAAAGAAAGGAAGATAACTGTGATTGGAGCCTTCCTTTTTTCTTTCTGAAGTTGAAAATATTACCCTCATAGTCTCTACGTTGTCTAGCAACCGTTACTCGATTCTAGACAAGTAAATTAAAGGAGCTGTGTTTAAAAAAAAAAATCACTTAGCCATGTGGCTGCCTACATTTCACTCATTCATTTACTAGTTTGTTTTATTAAATAAGTTTTTTAATTAGAAAAGTAATATGTTTATTGCAAATTTTCAGATATTAACAATAAAAGTACATCATCCTTTCACTTGACCTTCAGAATCCTTCCCCTTAGGTTTTTATAGTTATTGAGTATCCTTCTAGAAATAGTGCATATATTAGCATCTATAAGTGCATATGTGTGTACACACTCATCATCTCTCTGCTTTTCATTTTTATGCAGAAGATATTTATATTGTGAATTGTTTGCCCTTGTTTAGTTTTATGTTTTAGTATAACCAGTAACATCTATATATTACTTTATAGTAATATGTAACATTAAGAATTACATTTCTGCTTACTGACTGAATGATGAACCTTGCTACATACTCTTGAAAATAACTGAATGGGGACCCATAAAAAATAGTTACAAATTAGAGTAATTCTCCAAGAGGTCTCTTGAGAATTAGTGGGTTTCAATACATGAGAAGAAGGAAAGAAATTTCCATTTTGCCAGTGAAAGACGTTTTTAAGGATCTCTTGAGAATTCCTCCACTTGAGAATTCCTAATTATAGATAGATGCTATTAGTGGAATTGTGTTTATGAATTGTATATAGGTAATCACTAATATACTATTTATTCCAATTAATTAGATCTATCCTTGAGTTGTTGGTTCCATAAATTCCAATAGTCAGAAACTATAGTCTTGTGCTCTGCATAACATTTTGGTAATCAACAGACTACTATATGACAGTGGTCCCATGAAATTATAATGGAACTGCAAAATTCCTATCGCCTAGTGATGTTATAACCATTATTACATTGTACTCAGATGTTTGCTACTGGTATAAACATACCTAGTATGTTGTTAGTTGTGGGAAAGTATTACATATGTAGTTATGTACAGTACATAACACTTGGTAATGAATGACTGTTACATGTTTATGTATTTATTTCAATTTTTATTATTTTATTTGTTTTTATGTTTACAGTACTGTGGATTGAACTCAGGGGTGCTTTACCACTGTGCTACATCCTATTCCTTTTTATTTTATTTTGAGTTAGTATCTTGCTAAATTGCTAAGGTTGGCCTCAGACTTCCGATCCTCCTGCCTCAGCCTCCCAGGTTCCTGGGACTACAGGCATGCATCACCATGTCCAATTTATTTTATTTTATTTTGCTGTGCCAAGGACTAAACCCAAGGCCTCTTGTATGGTAGGCCAGCCCTCTACCACTAAGCCATATCCCTAACCTCTATTATTATTTTAAAGTGTGAAAAAAAAATAAAGTGTGCCTGCCCTTTTTTTCCCCCCTCAGTACTGGGGATTGAATCCAGGGGTACTTCATCATTGAGCTACACTTCCATCCCTTTTTTTATTTTGATACAGCATATCTCTATGTTGCAATATCCTCTTGCCTTAGCTTCCTCAGTAGCTGACATAATAGGTACATATACTGCGCCTAGCAGAGTGTGCTCATTAAAGAAGAAAAAGTTAGACTGGGAATGTTGCTCAGTGGTGCTAGTATGTGTAAGCCCCTGGATTTGATCTCCAGTACAACAAAACAGAGAATAGTGTTTTTGGAGTTAAGTCTTCTTCACTCAGTGTATCTTTGTATAGTATATCTTTGTGTAGTAGAAAAGAGTTTACCTACCTAAAGTTTAAGAGTTTAAGCAGTTGGGATGAGTGGAATGAATTTCCTTGGTCAAAGAGAGAAAATGCGTTATTTAAGTCGTAATTTAAAACTATCCCTGTGGGCTGGGGATATAGCTCAGTGGGTAGAGTGCTTGCCTTGCAAGCATAAGGCCCTGGGTTCAATCCCCAGCACCGCAAAAAAATAAAATAAAACTATCCCTAAAAAATCCTATACATTAAAGGAAATAATCAACACAATGAAAAGATAATCTATGGCATTAGGAGAAATACTTGCAAATCATGTATTTTAGAAGGAATTAACATCTGAAATACCTAAGAACTCCTACATCTCAGCAACAGCAATTAAAAAATCCTGATTAAAGAATGGGCAAAGGGCCAGGCATGGTGGTACATCTGTAATCCCAGCACCTCTGGAGATGGAGGCAGAAAGATTACAAATTCAAAGCTAGCCTAGCAACTTAGGCCCTGAACAACTTAGCAAGTTCCTGTCTCAAAATAAAAAATAATATGGGCTGGGATGTGGGATGTGGCTCGTGGGTAAGTACCCCTGGGTTCAATTCCTGGTTCAAAAAAAAAAAAAAAAAAAAATGGGTCAAGGACTTGAACAGACATTTCTCCAAAGAAGAGACACAAATGGCCAACAAGCACATGAAGGATGTTCCAGTAGTTACTGGAGAAACACAGATCAAAACTCTAATAAGAAGTCATTTTTCACTTATTAGAATAGCCACTATCAAAAAAACAGCAACAACAAAGTACTAGTGAAGGTGTGGAGGAATTGGAACTCTGTACATTGTTGTTGGTGATGTAAAGTTGTGCAACCACAATGGAAAACAAATGGTGGTGCCTCAGAAAATTAAACTGAGTTACTACATGATCCCTCAATCCCACTTCTGGTATGTATCTAAAAGAATTAAAAACTTTTTTTTTTTTTTTTTTTTTTTCTTTTTGAGGTATTCTTTTGTTAGGTTGCCTAGACTGGCTTCCAACTCTTGGGCTTAAGTGATCCTCCTGCTTCAGTTTCCCAAATAGTTGGGACTGCAGGCACACACTGCTGTGCCCAGCTTAAAGGAGGATCTTGAGGAGTTATTGCATATCCATTGCCCTATTTTTCACAATAGCTAAAAGGTGGAAGCAACCCAAGTGTTCATCTGTAGATGAATGAAGAAAATCCTTGGTACAAACTTAAAAGTAAATTATTTTTAAAAGAATTTAACCTTTAACCTTTATTTTATTCATTTGTTTTTATGTGGTGCTGAGGATCGAATCCAGGGCCTTACCTGTGCTAGGCAAGTGCTCTACCACTAAGCTATAACCTCAGCCCTAGTTAGTAAATTTTATATGATTTTTTTAAACTATGATTTAAAAATATACAAAACCCCACCTATCCTAACTTTAAAGTGGTGATAACATGGCAGTCAGCTGCATCTCATGAGATCATCTTTTCTTTTTTCTTGGCACTAGGGATTGAACCAATGGATGCTTAACTACTGAGCCACATCCCCAACCTTTTTATTTTTGTTTTGAGGCAGGGTCTTGCTAAGTTGCTGAGGCTGGACTCGAACTTGGCGATCCTCCTGCCTTAGCCTTCTGAGCCACTGGGGTTACAGGTGTAGGGCCACTACGCCCAGCCCAGCAATCATCATCTTTTATTTATTTATTTATTTTTTCAATTTTTTTTCTTTTTTTTGTAGTTGTAGATGGACAGCTTGCCTTCATTTTATTTGCTTATTTTAGTATGTGGTACTAAGGATCAAACCCAGTGCCTCACATATGCTAGGCAAGCACTCTGCCACCGAGTCCCAGCCCCAGCCCCCACCTCCATCATCTTGTTTTGGTGGGTCTGATAAACTAAAGGTAATGAAGACATTAGAAACCTGAGAAACGTAGTCACAGGTTTTTTTAGTTCTACTTTTCCATTGACTTTTTTTCTGTTGATTATTTTTATTCCTTACTAGTTTTCATTTCAGAGTGAAATAGATGTAAGACAAGAGTATTGAATTAATTCGTTTTTTTTTTTTTCTACTTCAGGTGTGATGATGATCAGATGTCTAATGATAAGGAGCGGTTTGCCAGGTAATGTAGTAGATCATTTTGTTCTTTGTAGGAGTAGGCAATTCATCCATACTGAATTTTAATTTCATCTGGATGAGAGTGAATTTCCTATTCTGAAAGGTGGTAGAACTTAGTAATATAACTATGATATGGTTCAGGCTTCAATAGTGGTATGATAGTGGTATATTTTATATAGTACTTTTCTATGTATGTGGTACCTGTAGGAGTGTTCTTGCTAGGTGTCCACAAGAACACAAACTATGAATTTGTATGCATTTTTTTATTAAATTGGTACAGATGCTGGAAAAATCTGTATGTATAAATGTTTTTCATTCTTTAAAAAGTGATGATAGAGAAAAAACTTTTTATAGAGACTGAAATTTTGATTAAAATAAACAAATTTGTTTAATTTACCTATCATGATGAAGAAGTGTACTTACTTTTTATTAAACAGTAAATCCTTCTCAACTCAGATATTTGTTTTTCTTTTAGAAAGTTCATGTTATATATTATTAAGCAGTAAGTTATTTCTGTTTTAAAAAATTAAGTTTGTAGCCACCTCAGAAAAATTAAAATTTTACTATTTCAAAGTGTAATACTTAACTGAGCACTTAGTATTTATTCATTGCTGATGCTGCCCACCTGGGGATCACTGTGAGAACCAATCATTTGGAAAACTAAGAAATACCAGGCAGAATAATTTCAAACATTCTGAAGCAGGAAGATGCTATCATATGTTTTGAATTGGAGAATGTCATATAAAATACTTGGTAGGGATATTTTTGTGATAGTATATAGGATTGATTAAATAGAAGGACTGTAGTCAGGGAGGTAGGTAGAAGCTGGTGAAATAATAAGATAGCTGTAAAATCATGAGTGTCTGGGCCAGAGTTATAGCAATAGCAATAGGAAAAAAATGAATATAAGAGGTTTTTCAAGAATAATTTATTTATCAAACCTACTTCAGGGGCTGGGGCTTTAGCTCAGTGGCAGAGCACTTGGCTAGCATGTGTGAAGCCCTGGGTTCTATTCTTAGTACTGCATAAAAATAAATAAAATAATTATTTAAAAAACAAATCCTACGTGAAGTAGCTAATTATAAAGTCTTTAGAATGTGAACCACTTTTTTTTTTTTTTTTTTTTTGTACGGAGGGTTGAACCCAGGGGTACTTTAACCCTGAGCCACATCCCCAGACCTTTTTAAAAATATTTTATTTAGAGACAGGGTCTCTCTTAAGTTGCTTAGGGCCTCACTAAGTTGCTGAGGTTGGTTTTGAACACTCAATTCTCCTGTCTCAGCCTTCTGAGTTTCTGGGATTACAGGCATGTGCCACTGTGTCCAGCTGTGAACCACTTCTAAAATGAGAATATAAACATAGATGTTTGGGGAATAGTTTTTCAAAATGAGTTTAAAAATCCAGCCATCTGTAATCCCAGCAGCTCGGGAGACTGAGGCAGGATTGCTAGTTCAAAGCCAGCCTCAGCAACTTAGACTCTGTCTCTAAATAAAATATGAAAAAGGACTGGGGATGTCGCTCTGTGGTTAAGTGCTAAAAAAAAAGTCAAGCCATCAATTAGTGTGGGTGGTACAGGTCCATAGTCTGTTGATTGAAATTCTCAAGAGTCATGAAAACCTGAATTGAACTATTTTAGCTTTTATTTGTAGTGCTTAACGTGAATATTTTTTAAAATGGACTCAATACCTTTATTTATTTATTTTTATGTGGTGCTGAGGATTGAATGCAGTGCCTTACTCATGCAAGACGAGTGCTCTACCACTGAGCCACAACCCCAGCCCAAATGTGAATATTTATACATTCATATATCTTATTCAGAAATATTGGGATTGCAGTTCTATAGTAATAGGAATTTACATGTTCATTTCAAACATTCATTCCTTTAAGACATGATGTGTTAAGGTGGTTGACCTCACATGTCCTTGGGAATTCAATAGAGTCTTGAAAAACTGAACAAGTATGACTTTTCTCAACTTCTTGAAAAAATGTGGTTCGTGAAGCTGTCTACAGGTAATAACTCAAGGAACATAAAACTCTAAACTTCTTAACATTATTATAACCTTTCTCTCATCAATAAATATAATTTTTGTATGTTTCTCATTGTTACTATGTTATTTTGTATGTCGTTTGTTCTACTGACCATCTCATTAGAAATTTCCCCATATATTGCTGAAGTCATTTCCTTCTGTCTTTTTTTTTTTTAAATAGGGTTTTGCTATGTTGCTCAGGCTGGCCTTGAACTCCTGGGCTCAAGGGCTCAAGTGATCCTCCTACCCTAGCCTCCTTAGTAAGAGTGAATTACAAGTGTGCACCATAGTCACAGTCATTTTTAATAACTAAAAATTTAAGCCTGTTGATATGCAATACTTAGACATTTTGCTGGAGACTTATCTGTCTTTCTGGAGTAGAGTTGAGTACAAATACACTGACCTGCCAGTACCTCGATGTTTTTTCAGTTTCCACCCTTTCTTACAGTATCTGTTTTCTGAAAAAATTAAGCGATAATCCTTTGTCCTCCTCCGGGAGAGGAAGAGTTGATACTGAGGATCTAGCCATGTTATGACTGTTCTGTGGAAAATGGTAAAGTGACTAAATTGAAATCAGGAATTACTTTAGGAACATATCAATGATAAAAGATGTGCCAGAAACCTAGGTCTTAATTACATAATTTCTTCACTCAGATATGATTGGTTATTTTGTCTCAGTGTATGTGTGTGTGTTGGGGGAGGCTATTTGAGATCACTTGTTTTGACAACTCATCTTCAATTTATTCTGTCATTAATTTTTCCATTATAAAATAGCTCATATGGGTATAATTTTTTTTCCAGATTGGGAGCAATATTTGAGAAGCATATTCCTGAATTCCCTTTATTGTTTTTTGTTCAAGCTCCTTATCTTTGGTCTCTTTAGAGATTGATTTACAAAATGCTTTCTGTGTTCAGATCATGTTAACTTACAATATATATTGACATTGCTTTTATTTTGATATTTATCTTGTAAGTTACTTTTTCTCTGCCTAACAGATGGTTTTGTAGATTGCAGGCAAGGTTCTGGCCCATATTTCCATTTCCTCCACTTCTCTACATGTGTTTTGTTTCTTCTTTCTTTTCTCCTTTCTTTTCTTTCCTTCCTTTCCCTTTTCCATTCCTCCTTCCTTCTTTTTCCTTTCTTTCCTTCCTTCCTTCCTTCCTTTTTGTTTTAATTTTAGCTCAGTTCATTAATTCTGTTTTTAGGTCGGATGATGAGCAGAGCTCTGCGGATAAAGAGAGACTTGCCAGGTAGGAGAACAGTGTCTTTTAGCATGATGAAGCAGATAATGCTGCTTTCCTATCCTTTTTCTTACTCTCTTTTCTTCCCCTTTCTCTTTGTATTTTTCCTTATCTGTGGCAAGAGAGGACAAGATTTTTTAGAAGTTTGAGTGTAACAGGAACTTTGGCTTCCCCCATCAGAAAGTGGGTGAGTTGAGGGAATTTTACCTAGGAATTTAATTGTTATTAGTTCTAAGTCTTCTCTTTTCCTCTTTATCTCAGCACAAAATTTCACTGAATCAAAAGGATTTAGAAATAATGCAGCTGTGCTAGTTGATTCTTTAGCAGGATATACTTTTTTTAAAATCAGAAAACCATAAGTATACCTGTATTTGTAGTTAGCTGTCCCCCAGTGTAGGTCTCAACATTTATTCTACACCTCTCTAGAAAACTCACTTGTTTTACTTATGTAGATTCATACCCTAGATCACTATGTCACATATTGGTGTTGCTTTGGTGATCAAATTCTTACTTGTGATTTCCCCAAAAAGTTTTAACTCCCTCGTGGCTATTTAAATAATCAGGTTTCTGGACTTACTGACAAAAATCTTTCCCATACAGGGAAAATTGAGAATCATATTTTATGTGTTTCAGGCAAAGTAAGTAGAAGTGGACCTAGCTGGGTGTGGTGCAACACGCCTGTAATCCCAAGGAGGGCGGGAGACTGAGGCATGAAGATCTCAAGTTCAAAGCCAGCCTCAGCAACTTAGCAAGGCCCTGAGCAATTTAGCACGACCCTTTCTCAAAAGAAAAACATTTAAAAAATGAACTGGGGATGTGACTTGGCTGTTGTGTGCCCTCCGGTCCAGTCCCTGGTACCTCCCCCCAAACAAACAAACAAACAAATATGCAAACCTATATGGTGAGACATTTTTGCCATTTGGAAAAAAACCTCTAGTTCTCTTTTGAGACTGTCATCTATAACATAGATAATATGCAGAAGATATATGCCCAAACTTTTCTGTTCTGGTCTCTTTGATTTGGGATGCCTTAGTAGGAAATAGATCATTGATACAAACACCTATTTTTCCTATTTTCCCCTTCTGTCCTTTACCTCTATAAGCTGTGCCACAGACTTATTTTACTACCATTTCAAACCCATGCTTCCTACTAATACTTTCACCCTCTAGAAAAGTGATTCAGCATGATGTGGCGAGGAAAGCACTGCATTGGGAATGAGGGTTGCCCTGGGGAAAGTCACTTGATCTCAGTTTACTCATCTCACAAAAAAGAAATTTTTGTTAGATTAGTAGGTTTTTTTTTTTTTGAAAAATAACTTCTGTTCAAATAGAATCCTTAAGTAGTAATAAAAGAATTTAAAGGTGATTAAACAAAACTTCTCAAGTAGAAGCAGAAATGTAGTATGTAATTTGGTTCTCTCCTTGAGATAACTTCATTGAGGACACTGAGGAACCTCCTGGACATTTTCAGAATTCCTATTTGAAAACTACTGAATTATTCCTCTTGACAGTGAAATCATCCTGTCCCAATTTTAAGAATCATTTTTTAGACATATGGTTTACTTACCATGGTGAGATCCAAATTGTCTCCAGGCCTTTAAGCATCTCCCTTCCCAACTCACTTTGTCCAAGATGGGAACCCACATGGTATCTGCCAGTGTCTTAAGTTTAGTGCACTGGCACCACACTCTGATAAAGAAGATAGGACTTTTGTGCTTAAGTGGGACAAATAAAACTTCAAATCTCACAATTTTGTCTTTTAATGTTTTAAGAGAGAAGCGTACAGCAAGGTAATATTTTATAGACTCATGATATGTGTTGTTATTTCTTATGTCAGCTATTGAGCAAATATACTTGAGTTGGCAAAAATTGGTCATTTTTTTTCCTGCCCTTAAAAAGTTAAATTAGGAAATATGTAATCAACCAAACTGTCATTTGGGAACTTAAGTAAATGAAATTAACATTTATAAATACTATCATTTCTTAAAACATTTCATTCTAAGAGAGTGGTAATGTACATAGGATGTGATGTTCCCAAGAGATAGAGGGAGTTTGGTATCTGCTTGTTCTCTGTAATTTCTGTTCCATGCTTGCTCTGCATGAGGTTGGCAAAACTTATTTTAACTTCTGAGCATCATTAAACTAAAATAAGACATTCTTCAGCAGCTCACTTGGCATCCATATTACTTTCCCTGCTACCAAATGACCAGATGTGACCACCTGGATGGGGCTTCTCCTTTCTCTCTTCATACAGGGAAAATCATAGTGAAATTGAACGGCGACGCCGGAACAAGATGACAGCTTACATCACTGAACTGTCAGACATGGTACCCACCTGTAGTGCCCTGGCTCGAAAACCAGACAAGCTAACCATCTTACGCATGGCAGTTTCTCACATGAAGTCCTTGAGGGGAACTGGCAACACATCCACTGATGGCTCCTACAAGCCGTCTTTCCTCACTGATCAGGTCTCTGGGACTTAGAACTGTAAGAGAGTCTGGAATCTGTTTGAACCTGTCGAAAGTTTTGATTCATTTGTACAAGAATTTAGCTCCTCAGGAAATATTCAGACCATGGGAAAAAGAGTTTCAGTCCTTGGCTATAGCATTAGTAAGCATCAGGGTAATGAAAAGCAGAGAAAAGTTGTGAAAACTATCTAGCAAGTTTTATAGGTGTTTTATTTTCTTTTAGATACTGGGGATTGAACCCGAGGT
This sequence comes from Sciurus carolinensis, assembly GCF_902686445.1. Taxonomy (NCBI): domain Eukaryota; kingdom Metazoa; phylum Chordata; class Mammalia; order Rodentia; family Sciuridae; genus Sciurus; species Sciurus carolinensis. The sequence continues at coordinate 98,696,618 of NC_062213.1, forward strand.
GCTTAGCCTCTAAGCCAATATTTAGAGACAGGGTCTCCCTGAGTTGCTAAGGACCTTGCCAAGTTGCTGAGGCTAGCTTTAAACTTGTGATCCTCCTGCCTCAGCCTCCTAAACTGCAAGGATTATAGGCATGAACCACCACACCACCACACCCAACTTTATAGGGCATTTCAGAACTCAAATCATAAATACAACCTATAAGTTAAAGAAACTGGAATCCCAGAGAGAGGAGATTACCATGTCCATGGAACCAGTTGTTTTTAGGGTTGTAGAGGAGAAAAGAAATTTATTTCTCATTCCTGAAGCAGTTTTCAGTTTTAGTAATAGAGTTTAATAATTGTTTTTTTTTGTTTGTTTGTTTTGTTTTGTTTTGTTTTGTTTTGGTACCAGGGATTGAACCCAAGTGTGCTTAACCACTGAGCAACATCCCCAGCCCTTTTTTATTTTGTATTTTGAGACAAGGTCTTACTAAGTTGCTTAGTGCCTTTCTAAGTTGCTGAAGCTGACTTTGAACTTATGATCCTCCTGTCTCAGCCTCCCAAGCTGCTGGGGTTATAGGTGTGGGTCACTGGCTAGGCAGTCATTGCTGCTCAGGGATGTGCTCTCTTACGTTTGATGCAGTATGAGGAAAAATTAGGTAGAAACACTTCCTGCCTTTTATGAACTAAATCTGAATATAAATATGTGCGTAGCAGCAAACACATACAAGTGAACTATGATAGGAAGATACATACAGAGAAGAAATGGTCTTTTTTTCCTTAATAATTTGTTTGTGACTAGATAAATATATACTGGAGGGATGGATAAAGTGGTAAGAATGGCCAGACTTGAAAGAGGGTGGAATGGTTAAGGAAGACATGTTCTATTTTGATTATTAAAAATAATAGATGATCATTTTAGAAAATACAGAAAGTATAAATAAGAACAAATTTACCCGTAATGCCACCATTTTAACCAAAGAATTGGAAAGAATGAAGGAATGTTGTTTGGGAGAAAGGATTTAAGAATTCTGCAAACAGGGTGGCCAGTTTGAAAGCACATATAAGCTCTTTTTATACTATGTTCATTAAAATAAGTAATTTGCTCTGTCAGTACACAAATACTGGTAATTTGCAAATATTGATTCAGCAAACTACAGTCATGCATCTTTTGTGGGCAAGCTAAGTGCTTTGTGCTGTGAGAAATAAAAAGAATGGTAAAGGAGATAGTCACTGGTGGAAATAAGACATGTAAATAAATCTTAAACATAAAACATGTTCTATAATAAAGGTCTAGTAATAAGGATTGTGCAAAAGAGATGAAAATGAGGAGAAGGGTAGTAGTATTATAGATTTTGGGAATAACTTGAACA